>NC_085141.1:24803262-25103262 GCF_024139115.2 Armigeres subalbatus
CTATCAATTTTTAAAATATTCATTCAAGATTTATATACCTAGATTTATTATTATTTATTATATATTTTTTAAATTATTCAATTGAATCGTATTTCACGCCCAAGCTATCGATAATCTTGCTGCATTAGTGCGAGCTGCTCTGGCTGAATTTGCAGTTGCCTCCGAGCTCCAGGTGGAGAAAGTAGTGGCTAGGGGCTATTACACCGATCATCGGATCTTGAGAGCCTTTTGTCTGCGATCGAACGGAAGCTCCCAGCCGATTTTGTAGATGAAGTTGTGGACAGATCGGGTTGGGCAGCAGATTGGGAAGCAAAGGCGGAAACTTTCGTTCGAAAAGGCTGAACCTAGAGCTGATTTCGATTTTGGTTAATTACTGAAAAAGGCTTCCTACTGTGCAGTCCTATGTTCGCTTTTTGATAACCAGCGGACTGCCGGCGACGATGTCGTTCAACATTGCAAATCTATTGCTAGTAAAAACTGCTCTACAGTTCTATAATTTCTCGAAATAATGATCACCAAATATGGTCACATTGGCTAAGACCTTGGCCAATAGAATGGCCATTTCTAAATTTAGTCTGCACAGGTTGAAATATTTCACGAAACAATAACGTTTCATTATTTTCAAAGTACGTATCTCGAAATTGATACGATTACACCAAAAGCTAAATCGATACAATCACATCAAAGGGACAAATATTTTATGAATGAAATGAAAAATAATTAAATCTAAACAAATCATTCTTATTTTGGATTGTTTTCCACTTGCAGAGACGTACGTGAAGGCATTATTCGTTGCATTTTGGCCACGGACATGGCTCGTCACAATGAAATCCTTACGCAGTTCCAAGAGGCTACCCCCATTTTCGACTACAACAATAAAGTTCACACTAATCTGGTGAGTATATTTTTCTTGTTTGAAGCTTTTCCTATCCGGAAGTACCCTTCTTCATGACATTATTTACACCGCACCCACATCCAGCTCTGCATGGTGCTAATCAAGGTGGCGGACATCTCAAACGAGGCCCGCCCCATGGACGTGGCCGAACCGTGGCTGGACCGGCTGCTGCAGGAGTTCTTCGCCCAAAGTGCCGCCGAAAAATCCGAAGGCCTTCCCGTTACGCCCTTCATGGACCCGGACAAGGTTAGCAAACCGGGCAGTCAGGTGCGGTTCATCGGGTTGGTGCTGCTTCCGCTGTTCGAGGCCCTCGGTGAGCTGCTACCGGAGTTGACCGACCTGATCATCACCCCGGTGCGGGTAGCGTTGGATTACTACAAGTGAGTGGTCAGATATGCAAATCGTATCAATTTTTGTATAACTCTGTTGGATTTCCAGAAAGCTGAACGACGTTGCCACCAGAGCGCGCCGTTCGATCGCAGAACCAGAACAATCGTCGGAGAACAACAGTACGGCCACAACGGGAACAACGGGAACCGCCACGGCTGGAACCGGCGTCAGCAGCGGAACGACAACGTGTGGAACGGGAACCGGTGCCGGAACGGGAACCGGAACGCCAGGACTGGGAACCAGCTCGGCCGGCTCGCCCCAGCTGCCACGGTCGCAGAGCGGCATCAGCGTGAAATCCAGACGTAGTATCCTCTCGCAAACATCCGCCTCTAGAACATCTGTTGATGAGCCTATTTTAATTACAGCCGAACTGCACGATTTGCCGGAGGGCAGCGAGAGTGGGGACTCAGAGACGGCCACCGAAGTGGATGTGAGTATTGATCGGATCGTTTGGTTTATGTGGGGACTGTGTAGAACAATTTCGTAGTAGATACTGTAGATAGCTCAAGGGAACTAGAAATGTTTTCTAATTGAATATCAAGCTATGATACTTCTTCAACGGGTTATGATAACTGGTTTAGTTCTCGTAGGAGAATCAAACATAACGTTTAGTAAATGCGACGTCAAATTTCCATGATTTCAGAAGTTTGTACTTTTATATCTTTAAGAATGGTCTTCTGGTATGCTATTTTATCGTTTTAAAGCGTTATTTGATGTCTGAGGTGAGTTTCTGGATCTTTTTTTCAAATCGGTATTGTTACGCTGATCACAATTTTAACGCTTGTTTTCACCTACTAACATGAGTATAATGATTTTAGATTCTAATGATTGTTTGAGTTCAATTGAGGTTGAGACCTGTATTTAGTCAGGATGTCAATAGTTTCTAGACAGGGACCACCTCTCGCACATTTGAACTTGTTTCCACCTTATAGTGCTAATATCGATTCTAAATTCTACCCCCTTTCAGGTTGCGGAAAAAACATCCAGATTTAAGGTGGACACTGAGAGTAGCCACCGCAAGCAATCGCACCCGAGCTCCCGAAAGGGGAGCCGCGAGAAGCGCCCGTCGATGATCGGCGAGTACTATACGACAGGTACGCGCATTCGTGGCTCCCACGGCAACATTCAGCATACTAATCGAACGTATTTTGGTTCAAATCGCGCTATTAGCTTAGACCAGTACAGTAACAGCCGCCGGATGTCCGATGGCATTCAGATACAGACCGTAGTGTCGGACAATAGCGTGTACTACCATCAACGGCAGCACCGGAGTCTGGAGCATGATTCTATCGGTGGCGGCGGAATGTACTCGTCGTCGGACCGCAGCACAAGTCTAAACAGTAGTAATGAGCAGCAGCAGCTGCTCCAGCAATTACAACAGCATCATCAACATCAGCAACAACAACAACAACCACAGGGGCCATTTCAATCTAGTCATCATGCGCATTTTCACCATCACCATCACTACCAGCAAGCGGCGGCTGCTCTGCATCAACTACGGGCGGTCCAAGACTGCGAAAATATGAACATAAGTGTGCCATCAACGACGCCTTCATCTATCGTGAATTCCGGGAAGCTATACGGGAATATGAACAATAACAACAACAGTAGCAACAACAATAAAAACATTGGAAAGAAGATGAACTGGTGTCAGCAGCAGAAGCTGGAGAAGATAAGAAACGTGAGTAATAACAATAACACTGGAGTCGGAGCAGGAGAAGGACAAGGAAACTATGGAACAAGTAGTACAGCGGGGAAAGTTGGATGCGGAGGTATGAATGGGACGAACGGAACGGCGTCAAAATCAATCATATCAAGACTGAAACAACTGACTGGAAGATTGAGCTTTAATTTTGACTCGAAGGAATCCAAGAAGCCGCAGGTAACGGCTGTAGAATGTGCGGAAAATACTGGGGAGTCAAATCAGACGAGTGGATCGGGAAAGGGTAGCATCAGTGTTTGCTTGCAGAACAAGACACGTCTATTGGAGAAATCTAAGACTGTAGATGTAGGAGGGACGGTGGCAATTTGTGATGGAGGGGAAGGACTTGGAGAGTACTGTTGTGCCGCTGGAGTTATATTGAATCAACCAAAATCGATATCGCCTATTCTCATGCAACATCGGAACAATGACATTATAAGCTCGATCAATACGGCGCGTAATCGGGCCTACAGCTTGGACGTGCCAATAGGTCGGAATTGTTGTCGAAGTTTAAGTGGAAGCACAGCCGGAGGAGGAGGATCTAGTTGTGGAGGAAGCCACAAAAGTTTAACATTTTCGCTGAACAAGTCACTGAATGAGGAAGCAAATGATAATACGATAAGCTCCGGAGGCGTTGGCGGAGGTGTTATACGTCATCCACAAATAGATGACGCCACAAAAAGTGGGGGTAGCATTAGTGAAAGCATTTGACAACAACACCCTTACGAACCATCACTGCAGGGAATCCTGTTGGCTTCGAGCTCTCTGCAAACTGATTCTCCTACCCCTCCGTTGTCTTCGAGGCAGTCACATCAGTTACAACCAGCGAGCAGTAGTTCCGGTGGCAGTAATCCAGCGCCACCACTGTTGCAATACAACCGTAGACAATCGTCACAGGAAGGTGCTGGATCTGGTGGTGCCTCTGGCTATCAGCGAGCTCCATATGCCGAGTCGGAATCGATTTCATCCAAACACACCTCGGTACTGGTCAGCTATTGGGCTTGTTTGACAGAACGGTTGAGCTCCATGATATGCAAGTGCTGCGAGAGAACACTTCCTCCAGCAGAGAGTGTCTGAGAGCAGGTTCATTGAAGGGTAGTTGCTGCAAAAAAAGAAGCAGCAGTGCAACATGGTTCGATGGGTGTTATGACTCTTACTGAAGGTATCAAGTTTCCGAATCATGGGTCAAATTTTGAGCGATTTTCGAGTCATACTTAAAAAAAACTGACCAAAAACAAAACAGAATATACGACAAATTTGACTTACATAAAGAAAAAAACTGAACAAAATAAAACAACTAGAATTAATTGTAATACTCCCACAGTTTCACATCTCCTATACCACCTTTTGCTGTTAACAAATCGAACATTCAACCGAAAAACGAACATATCACTTTCTACTGTTCAAAAAACGTCAAACGATACAAACATTTAGCCAAAACTATGCGTCAATCCGAATTTATGCACCTGTTTGGCACATTTGTGGAACCCGGTAGTGCATTGAAACAAAGGTTTATCGATCACTATCAAGCCAAAACATTCTCAATTTTGTTTATCTCTTAATAACACGAATATTGAGCATACAAATGACAAACAAATACTCTAAGCCTTTGTTTCATCTATACTCACCTGGTGAGCTCGTTCCATTTTGATTTTTTAAAAAAAAATACGCAAACCCGTTTCACGTGCGATCCTGATATGTCAAAATTGTAAACATCCATTTTTCGGGTCGCGCCTAACTGTAGTCTATCGACCTAATGCAGAAAAATATTACAGCAGGGCTCCAGTTAATGATAGCCGCTACTGGACAACTTATTTAACGTATAAATGAAACAACACTGACTATCGACTAGATATGATTGAAAATTCATGTTGCAGGCGACATTATAAATAAACTGATGATTGTAGAACTCACAACAGCGTATGCTGATATACATATTTAAATCAATTCAATTGATATTCGTTTGGGAAATTCACACTGGAGGTGAAATGATGTGCGGCAAATGGACACATGCCGCTCCCCCAATCGTAATTCAGTATCAATGTCTCTTAATAGAACCAGATAGACTAATAGCAATTGCGAACAGTTAGAGTCGAAAGCAAGACATAAATGTAGTTAAATCCTAAGTGTTAGCTCGTTTGAACTCTGGTGGTGTATGATAATCAAACGAACTTACTGGAAATCAGTGCGAAAAGACTAATCTTATAAAATCATAGTAACTGGTGCGAATAAACGGCATATGCCGGATCCTTAAAACCCCGAAGGAATAGAAGAAGTATTTTCAAAGTTGATCAAATTGAAGAACGGTTAGTCAAACTTAGACTTTGTGCCACATGAAACTGAAATTAAAACGATTCCTCTTTTTCCCAGTCCAAACCAAACAGAAACAATGCAACCCACCATTTTACAATTATTAGGAAACTAGAACTTAAAATCCTCGCTGACAAGTATTCGGCTCCGGAAATAAAAAAAAAATGAATGAAAATTATTAGAAGATAAATGGACCAACGTATGTTTCAATTCCCGAATAAACAATCGTCTTCTAGTGGTAGTCGAGAATGCAAATCTCGTGGCAAATAATTAAATCGAACGCAAAATCGGACCTAGAGTAGGTGAAAATTTAATGTTTCAAATTAAGGTGAAGGTTGGCTGCGTACATTTGGAAAACCGCCTCACCGTTTTCGGACACGTTCCTGGCTGAACCAATCAATGTAGTTAGCCATTCCTGCTGACTATGTTGAACGCGTCGCTTCGTTCGTGTCCTCGAAACTGCTATGTGGGAAGCAGCCGGCCACAGTGGTGGCCATCTTTGGTACTCTTCCAACCTTGTCCTTAAATCCGCAAGGTAAATAAAACAAAAATAAAACAGAGGTGTCATACTTATAAATGTGATTTCAGTGGCATAGTTGATAACGAAAGCACAACAGTGTGGAAGTTTAGTCGAATTCGTAAAGAGACAAGTTCTATCGGACAAGCGGTGTAATCTTTAAAATTTAACATAAGTATAATAATTATTAAACCTAATTGGTAAGTTATTCGAGAGGGCTTTAGCGAAAGAATACGATATTTAGTGGCGAACGCCTTCGAGGGGATTCAACCGATATAAACCATGAACACTAAAGAAACTAGAGAGGATCTAAATTATATATGTATATTATTGCAATGAAGGTTGGCGCTTGGCGGACTGTCTGGAATAACGAGTTATTGGAAAAGATCAGTGAACTGAATGAAGAAAAAAGTAATTTGAAACATGAGAAAACGCATCGGACAACTATACTGGAAAATAAAGAGATGTAAGTGATATAATGATAAACCAGATGAGTCGATTACAAATGTGCGATATATGCAAGTGGTAATTCACATCCTGATCTTGAATAAAGTGACCAGATATCTTTTGTGTCAGCGCGGAAAAAATATGAGATTCGTGTTGCTTACGGCAAAACTTGCTTAATGGCAAAACCTCTAATTTTTATTAAACTAATTCCTGTTGGTTACACGATTGACTTTTTAACCTTCAAAGGGAAGGTATTTTTCATTTTATGCAATTAGGTAGATGCTCGTTCTTCTAACTTACTCCGGATTTTTTCAACAAAATTCAGCTACGCTGAACTATTTCAAGTTTCTTTTCTCATGAGATGCAATTCATTTTTTTTCCAAGAAAACCGACCAGTGTTAGTAGAATCAAACTCAATTCCCAATCATCGACGATTCATGCGCGAGCCAACTCGCTAGCGATTCTCCAGGAATAACATCACGCTTGAGCTTATCGGGCAGAATCGCATCGTTTCGCTAATATGCTGAAAAATGGTTTCGCTCTAGAAGGCATCATAAAACAATCGAGGCGTGTTTTTCTGGTTACATATGGTTTTAATATGGATTGTTTTTAGCGAAGACAGCTAATGCAATGAATTCAACAAAGAAGAATATGTGAATATCATGCAATGATGCAAAACGCAAGTCAAATCATCATTGCTGCCAAACAATAATATGTATTGTGATAAGAAAATTATTTTGAGCTTTTTAGTGGAATGTTTTTTACTGTCATAAGACGAGTTTATACAATCCCATTGAATTCCACCACTTAATTGTATCTTGACAGATACGTATTTCGACCTCAAAAGTCAAGTGCGAGACACTGAAGACGGCCTTACTTTTGAGGTCGAAATACGTATCTGTCAAGATACAATTAAGTGGTGGAATTCAATGGGATTGTATAAACTCGTCTTATGACAGGTGAATAATATGTATTGTGTTTCAAAAGGTGTTAAAAAAAACTGGAAGAAATTGGAAAAACCCCTAATATTTACTCAAATTTAACGATTTACTATTCTTCCACCACATCCGTAAGATTGTATACAATACTATAGTTCAATCCATTAAGAAAAAACAAACAACCATGCGTTCACCATCATTTTACATGCAATTGAGTCATGTTAGACCACCATTCGGGCGTTTCGTCCCAGGCCTATTTTTAAAACATTTTTTAAATGGTTTAGAAAGTCATGAAAACCTCATTGTTTTGAATGGGAGATCATTGTGAAATGTAGCTGGGTTTGCAAATTTTGCACCTATACGTTGAAATGGTTGGGTTTTTTCGTTTATATGGGCGAAAGCATCTAAAAAGCTTAAGGGGTGCATTTTGGACCGTTCTCCCCTACGCTGACGATCCAAAAAAATTTCGAATAGTATCTTCGCTTGTCGACTGCTCTGCTCTACAGCATGGTCTTGATATACCATAGCCCAATGGTCTACACAGAAAAAGAAATATGAACATAAGCAAAACCGTATTTAAAAATATCATGCAAAACTATATCATAAATCGCGTCTAAATTTGAGCGAATTGTCATGCACATAAATGGAACAGCGTACAACGTTTAATTGTAAACAATTAATCTGAAATTTACATCAGTTGACACTAAAGTTCAGCTATGTCAAATTATGTTCACTCGAATCTGTGTGAAACTAATTAGTCGTGTGAAAGCGGTGAGTTTGATTTGAAACAGATCGGTCGCCCTTTTCAAGACGCTTGAGTGTTCGCGGTCGTCGTATTGCTCAGGCCACTCCGGCCATAATCTGGTAATAAATAAATAATAAATAAAAACTTTCGAACGCATTTTATTAGCTTGGCCTGCTTCCAATCTATAGTGTGGTTCTGGTCACTAGTGTGTGCTGCCACGCTCGAGTCATGGAACCTGTCGTTGTCAAAGCCGTTTTTACGTTACGGGGTAAGATCTACCACGGTTACATTGCCAGCTACAGGCAAATCCTGACTAGGGTGGTCTAACCGGTAGTACCGAAACCGGTAATACCGGTATTACCGACCAATTTGGGGTACCGAAAATACCGGTATTAGAGACGGGAAATACCGGTATTTTCGGTATTTCAAATTTTGCTGACAGTATAAAAAATCTCGAATAGTTTTCAACTACATATATCAGCTAAACTACCTGTAATCGCATATCTGTCCATATGAATAAGAAATCCAACATAGATGGGACAAATATTCGGTTACAAGCAGTAAATATTCATCGTGCAAAAACAATAACTTTGCCCAAGTAAGCATCATTGACGACGTTCACGCTACATCAAAAATCCATCATCATCGTCATTAATCATACGTGTTGATTCATTCTCTTAGCCATCTGTCTAATTGCAAATGATTTTTTTCTTTAATGAAAACTGTTGACATCGTCGAGAATTTTACCGCAATATATAAAATTGTGGAAAAGGTGCGTGACGTAGTAGTTCTTTTCCGGAGATCACCTGCAAAAAACGATTTTCTGCAAAAATATGTCCGTTCTGAATTTGAAAAAGAATTTAAATTAAAGGCTGATGCCAAGGCGCGCTGGAATAGCATGTTATTTATGCTCAAACGGATTTATAAGTTGAAACTTTAATCCAAATTCAACTTCAGTGATGAGTGTTGGGCGATTGGTGAAATAATTTAAGTCCTTGAACCTCTTCAAGCTGCTGTGGAACTACTTTGCTGTGAGTCCTGTACTATATGTGAAACCAACGTAGCGCTCCAATTTATGTTGGAATGATTATCAAATCAATCCACAGGAACCTCCGCTACTTATTCGATGCTTTTAATGAATCCAAGAAAGAAGATCAGAATACGCCGATCTTTTTGCTTTTTTGAATAATTCTGCCGTGAAGCAATTGATCAGAAACGATTTTGGCATTTTCTTTAAGACATCCAGAGCTACTTTGATTAAGCAAGCGGACGGGATCTTGAAGCATCTAATCATTGAAACTGAGACAATGACCATATCTGATGATCGGTACTAGGAAGATGTCTCCATGAATAATTTTTCTGGTTTATCGATTGAAGAACAACTTGTGAAGAGACTGTAGCAGAGTAAAACACTTGCGTTATTGGTGGCAAATACGTTGATACCAGGATCCTTGCATGCAATCTGTAAGGAATTCTCCACATATGAATCTGAAGGGATTAAGGAGAAGTATTTGACACTGATTTTCGACGGTCTTGGAACCATTCGTCCAACTTCGGTTGAACCAGAGACGGCATTCACAGCAGTTTGCAATATTGACAAGAAATCCAATACAGATTGAAAGATGAATCGCTTAATATGCTATTTCTACTTAAGTTTCGCTTTGCCCAGCTCAACAAGCAATGATTTTAACATTTGAAGTTTGTCAACAAATATTGTTTTTCATTCAAAAGTCTCAATCATAAGTTTTTTTTAATACCTGAAATTTTCACAAAAACCGGTATTCTACCGGTATTACCGGTATTGACTCCACCAAATACCGAATACCGGTATTTGTCAAAAATGGCCAATACCGACCACCCTAATCCTGACCCAAAGAATACCTTCCTCATTATCCAACTCCGTGGTATTTATGAGGGTGCCGCTAAGTCGGTGGCCTCTCGTTAAGTAAGTACCACATCAACACTTCCTTCCTCTCCCTAGTTACGGTGAAGATGGGCGTGGCCAGGAGTAGTAATCCTCATGCTTTTGTTATTTTTGTTTAAGACTGGAATCAAGAACCACTTCCCTTCTTGATTTCTGATAGCATTCTAGATAAGGATCTCAAAAGTAAAACATGAGTATCACTAGTGTACAATCTACGAATTACACCGTAACAATGCTAATGCTAACCAATACGATATACCGATCGGTAGATGTGGATTTATGGTAAATGCCAAATTTCAGTGTGTTGTCTTCCTTTCTGGTCATTGAAAGATCTAGATTTCCTTCATGTTCCTTCTCAACAGTAAACAGAAATTCAACAATTCGAGTGTCTGTGGAAGATAGCGCTCCTTTATTATTGCGAAGATGTCATCCACATAACGTCTCCAGATTCGGGGGGCAAATTTTTCTCTTTCCAGTTCTATGTAAAAATAGCTCATAAACGCATCAGCCAAATGTTTGTTTATAAAACTTACCCCTGAATATGAAATCAGTTAGGTAGGTTGAGAGCAGCATATCCAGCATATCTTCTCCCATCAAACGAGCGACTTTCTGCCTGGTGGAATCCGTGGACTAGAACCTGGACAACCGTGAATAAATCGTATCGTGACCTTGTACTAGCCGAATCGGCGTCGTTGAATCGCTGCATTGCTGGCTTGCTTTGCGAACGACACAACACTCCAGATCGTGACGTAGAGCTGTCTTAACCTAAAAGTGCAGCTCTGGGTTGCGCTTGGTGTAGGACCCTAACAATGTCGGTGAACGGAATATGTTGCGGAACAATAGCGTAGCTGAATACAAATACGGAGAGAAAAAGAAAGAAAGAAAGAAACACAAGACCTGGACAACCGTGAATAAAAATAGTTTAATTTTGTCTCAAGGAGCATTGGTAATTTCAAATTAGGATTGTGGCCCCGTAAAACGCTTTATTGTTTATGTAGATCATCAACTTCTGAACTCAAGGGAGGTTTTGCAGCCCCATGATTATTCTTAGGATGATTATAGTCTCTCAGAAATTTTCACCTCATAAAACAGTTAAAAAAATTAATAAAATGTTTATGCTCAATGTTATTTAAACCCAAGGACGTTTTAGGGAAAAATACAAAACATAGGTGTTTGGTCTTACGGGAAAGGTCTATTAACTGTTCCATTTTATATCAGAATAGATCTAACAAATGGTCGCAGCGATTAAAATACCCAACAAGGAAAATTTGTTCCATTTTGATCTGTATGCGGCGAGTATGTATTCTCACCAGTGAAAGAGCACCGTTTTTCTTCTTACTTACTTACCATTACTTCTTACTTCAGATGGTGACACCCTTACTGACAGAGTTCAGTGCGAGATTTATCTTGTTTCGGACAGCAGAAAGATCGCGCGATCGGCCGAAATATTGTGTTCTGCTTGCGAGGCCGGTAATAAGAATAGCCATCAAACAAGTAAGTGCAGTGCCTTTTTTTAGTCGTCGGGAAAGAAAAAATATCTATCTTGTGATTGTGGCTCATACGTATATCTCGCGCGGTCGAAAAAAGCGCGTTCTTCAATAGTTTGCTGTAGCCATCGAGCAAGTGAATACAGAGTGCTGCGCTTCCGTGCGGTCGTCCAAAATAAGAATCTCCTCAGTTTTCATATGCCACCGGGCGTGCATGTTTTAACTTTAAACTCGAATTAGTGTTATTTCCCATCCCATAGATAGTATCGCTTACCAAAGTGAATCCAGATGAATTATTCTTTATAACTAAAACGATATCCTATCCCAAGACAATCGTGGAGATGCATAGGTATACTCGGTCTCTAGTAGCAACGAGAGTCGGACTAACAATCCTTCCATTCCTATATGACCGCAAGGACGTGGCCGGCGCTGTTATTGACTTAAATATTTGAGCTCCCGAAACGTGTGCATTGAGAATGGGTAGCTAAAGGGTGTATTCGACAAAAATGGCACACCGAAAATCTTCTGTAACTTTTGAACCGTATGAGTAAAAAACCTGAGCAACCTTGAGCAAATCTTATTCATAGTGTATTGTTCACATCTACAGTGTTTCATAGTTATTCATACAGTGGTTCCGATAATGTCGTCAGAACAAGAAATTGCCAGGAAAATTTTTTGTGCAGCTACCTTAAAAATCTGGAGGCGTCCCACCGATCGATCGCTAACAAGCTTGGGATTGCAAATTCAACTGTATCTCATGTAATAAGAACCTTCAAGAAGCGTCTGAGTGTTCAAACGAAGGTAGTGAATGGTCTAATGGACAGTAAAATGACCAGGAGTGGTACAACAGCTTAAGAAGTTTCAAAACGTGTCCATATGAGATGTCGCTAACAAGTCCAAGGTGTCGGTTGGTTTTGTGCAGAAAACCATGAAGCGTCCTAGGTTATATGTTTACAAGGTAAAAAAACCTCCAACCGAAATGAAAAGCGAAACGCCACTGCAAAAACCCGCGCCCGGAAACTTTACATGAAGTTGTTCACCAAATCGTGTTGCATCGTGATGGATGATGAAACCTGCGTCAAGGCTGACTTTCGTCAACTTCATAGGCAAGAATATGTCGTTGCCAAGTCTAAACTCGATATTTCGGAGGATGTTCGAACGAAAAAAATATCAAAATTTGCAAAGAAGGCAGATGATTTGCGGACGTGGTGAAGTAAGCGCTCCCTTCACTTCTTCTGGAACAATCAACGGTATCAACATCAACAAAGTCAAGAAAAGGTTGGTTTAAAATGTATTTAAATACCAAATGCGATTATTATGAAGTGGTTTCATCTACGTAGTGCATATTCGGCTTCAACGTCAGGAAATGTTGTTCCAATGTCCATTTCCAAAATGCGTAAAAAAGTATGGTTCTTTCTCGTCATTCCGGAAGCAAATTCGATTTCGGCATCAGGAACAAACAAAAAGAGATCATTTGTTTAAGTGTTCGCTAGCTACATGCGGGTTTATAGAAGGTACTTTTGAGAAAATTATAAGGTATGCTTCCGACCATATTGCATCCAGACAACCTGTACCTATACTGTCCTCTTCAGTGTCCAACGAGAAAGCCATTTGCGACAACTAATAGCTTGAGAATCCATAAAATGTATGCGTAAAAAAAATGTATATGTAAAGTGCAAAGAAATTCCGACTCCGGAGGAAATTACAAATTATGCGGATGAAGAAGACGATAAGGGGGTCACGGAATGGGTTTGTGATGACAATTTGATTGAGGAAGAAGAAACAAGTGAACGGAGTAGGAAGTAGGTGCGACCAAGGGGACCCGGACCATCGTCCCTAACCCCTAATCCCAAGGCGTTAAGCGACCCGTGCCGAGGGGATGCATGGCCAGGGGGGTGAAATAATGAGCTAGGCCTTTTACGGAGCCTATGGGGTACCTGGGCACCCTCCACAGTAATTGTCCCTTACCGCGTCATGCTGGGCTCTGGCATGGTGGACCTCTTTTCCCGAGCAACTCGTGGGACCAAAATGGGAAACCAAGTCGATTCTTCAATTAGTGGTAGTAGCGTAGGCGACAACCCCTTCGCAAGAGGTGGGTTGTTCAGGTCTCCGCCTAGGAGGCCAGAAGCAATAGTCGGCAGCTCGGTGCGCAGCGCCAGCGTGGGTCACTTAACCATCTCCCAGGCTACGCCAGTAGAGGTTATAGACGGCCCATGGCTTGTGAAGGCGATGAACCGCAAACGCAATGGGCTTTCGGCCTTCGAGGTGGCGACGGAACAGCTGGACGCCATCATCGACTTTGCGTCATCGAAGCATAATATCAGTAAGGACCTCAAGAGGAGCTTGCTGAAACTTCGAAAGTCGATGTTGGACGCCAAGCTGGAGAGGAGGGTCGGGACGGCCAAGTGTAAACCCGTGAAATCCGTGGAGTCGAGGTCTACCCAGACTGAGGCCCAAGAATTCGCGGACTCGGGCAAGGTTGAATCAACCGAGGGCGTGCCAGCGAAGACGGTGGTGCCAAAGTGTATCTAGACGGAGGCTCAAGTATTCGCGGGCAACGGAGCAGACACAAAAATGGGGGAGACAGTCTCCAGGGGATAAGCTCCCTGGGGGCCGCTCCAAAACGCGGAGGGTTACTACCCCGAACAAGGGTAGTGGGGCTGGGAAGCTGAGCCCCGGCAAGGTTCCTCCAAAACCGGGGGAGGAAGGACCTTGGAAGGTCCGTCCACCCAGGAAAGACGATAGTAAGGGGTTACGGTAGGCCGAGAGCTCTCAGCCGCACCAGACCAGGGAAATAGAGGGGGATGACGCCTCCTGGACCCTGGTCAAGAACAAGAGGAAACCGAAGGCGTCAAGGGCCGAAAAGAAGGCCCAGGTGAACGAGGGTAGCAAGAAGTCTAGGGTAGGCGCCAATCGCTCCAGGGGCGATGCCCTAGTCATCAAAACGGACGAGGCCAAGTACTCGGACGTCTTGAAGGCGATGAGGAGTGACGTCAAGCTCGGTGAACTCGGCGCCGACGTACGTTGAATAAGACGTACTCGGATGGGCGAGATGATCCTCGAGCTGAAGTGGGGCGTCTCGCAAAAGGGCGCCGCCTACAAGAAGTTGGCGGAGGAAGTCCTAGGCGAGACGGTTAAGGTGAGGGCACTCACGACGGAAGTGAATCTAAGGGTTAAAGACCTGGACGAGATCACCAAAGTCGAAGAGCTCGTCACGGCACTGCGGCGACAGTGTGAAGTGGAGACGCCCACCGCAGCCGTTCGGCTACGGAAAGGTCCGGCAGGGACGCAGGTAGCATTGGTTCGGCTATCTGCAGCGGACGCCTCCAAGGTACACGGTAAATAATCAACACGCTCAATTTAAATGTTCTTTCTATTGAATGTCCAACTTTACAATCACTATGATTGATAATGATATTCCTTTGATTTTGGAGTGATGTCTCACATTTCGAAAGTGTGTTAAATATAGACAATTCCAAAACATCAACACTATTGATCAAAGTGCTTCTCTTTGGGAATTGAAATGGTTGGCACTTCGATAAGCACCAATAGAGTCTTCATTAAATTTGGAAGTGATACGTTGTTGAATTCAGAGATGAAAGGTTATTGATTTGAAAGATGATCAATATTGATATAGTTCTAAAAATAGATGACAGTTTGTATCAACTGTTCTGTTTTCTTCACAAAGGGTTTTCGAAGTATGAGATAAAGTCATGGTAAGATGCAAGACTTTCAAGCGATGGCACATTATTCAAATCTGGGCCGCGATGATTCTTTTTTTATATTCTTAGTTTTACAATCGAAATATTGTGCACGTCAAATCGGAGTGATGGTCTTTGAATTTGAAGAAGTCAGCTATTAATATTGATTGGATTTTAAAGTAGTGCAAATTCAAATGCAAAACAATTCTCACGGACGTGCACATTTTTTACCGTGTAGTCAAGTTAGGGAGCGTCAAGGTGGGATGGTCGGTGTGCCCTGTGGGTATATACGAGCAACCCAAAGTTTGCTTCAAGTGCCTGGAACCGGGCCACAAGCAATGGGACTGCAAAGGCCCTGACAGAAGCAGCTCTGTCGACGCTGCGGATTGGAGGGACATAAGGCACAATGCTGCACGAACCCTCCCAATTGTTTGATTTGTTCCAGCAAAGCTGTGAACAGCAAGCACCCCATGGGGGGTTCGACGTGCCCGGCGTTTAAAGGTGCTGCAAATTCACATTGCAGGTAACGCAGCTGGCTTACTCGGCCTCGCCCGAGTGTCCGGTGTGCGCAGGTTTAGAGGAAACGGCGGAACACGTGTTGTTCGTGTGCCCACGTTTTCGCGCAATGCGTGACCACATGCTTGCCACATGTGGTCTGGACACTACCCCGGACAACCTAGTTCGGAGGATGTGTAAAGATGAAGTTGGCTGGAACGCCGTTTTATCGGCTATCGCCCAAATCGTCTCGGAGCTACACAGGAGGTGGCGCGTGGACTCAAGGATGGCTAGTTCAGGCGCAAATAAGAGGTGGTCCAAGGGATCGGAGTCGGCTTCATGGGTCATACCGGTGGTCATTAGGGTGGTTCAAAAAATCGATTTTGCTCCACAGTGCTCATCTGATTCTTTATCATGTTCTGAGTGTCCTCTGAAAATTTGAGCTCATTTGGATTAAAACTGATTTAGCACAAGCCGTTTCAAGTTTGCATGCAAATTAGTATGGGGAATTTTTTTTTCATTGTACTGTTAATGACGCTTCCCCATTAGGCGCAGGTTAAAAGAAAACCTACATAGCTAAAAGTAATACTCAACACCTTTCACCTAGTGAAAACCGCATCTTAATTAATCTTTCCAATAATTAGTAATCAAATTTAATCTATACCGTGGTTTTCTGGAGCTAATTGCATAACTCCTCAACAGGCAACATTGTTGCTCGTGGCGCGAAAGATAGCACACACAAATTCAGGCTACTATGTTGCCCTGCATATTTCAGTAATGCCCTCAAATAGTTTAACGATCATGACTAAAGATTCGCATCCTGTCTTAAAATCGATTACTAATTATTGGGGCAATTAATCAACATGCGGTTTCCGTTTGGGTGAAAGCTGTTGAGTATTCCTTCTAGCTATGTAGGTTTTGGGGCCCTCCTTAGCCGTGCGGTAAGATGCGCGGCTATAAAGCAAGACTATGCTGAGGGTGGCTCGGATCAATTACCGGTGCCGGTTTAGACAAATTTCGACTTTGAAATTGTCTCGATTTCCCTGGGCATAAAAGTATCATCGTGCTAGCCTCATGATATACGAATGCAGAAATGGTAACTTGGCTTAGAAACCTCGCGGTTAATAACTGTGGAAGTGCTTAATGAACACTAAGCTGCGAGGCGGCAATGTCCCAGTGGGGGATGTAATTCCAACGAAGAAGAAGAAGATGTAGGTTTTCTTTTAACCTGCGCTCAATAAGGAAGCGTCATTAACAGTATAATGAAAAAATAAATTTCCCCATACTAATTTGCATGCAAACTTGAAACGGCTTGTGCTAAATCAGTTTTGATCCAAATGAGCTCAAATTTTCAGAGGACACTCAGAACGTGATAAAGAATCAGATAAGCACTGTGGAGTAAAATCGATTTTTTGAACCACCCTAGTGGTCATACTCTATGGTCGAACTCGATCCTTTAATCGAACAAGTGGCCGCGCGAAAAACAACATAGTATCTTCGCTTTCGCGGCGTTGGTCAACCGGGCGGGTTCCGAGCCCGAGGACGGAAAGGGGTCCTCGTCAAGGCTGGGGCAGGCGTAGGCACCGCGTCGGCAAGTCCCTCTGTGTGTTGGCGAATAGACCCTATCGCAGAGAGGTCAATTTAGGGTGCACGCGGCATCATCATTTTTGATACCAGTCGTTCAGAGGGAAGCAAGCGCGAAGTCGACCCTTCCCACCTTCCGAGGACATAGGGCGTGGTAAGGCCACCTGGAAAGCCGGCAATGCGCTGGCACGATACCATGGTGCTCTTCTAAAAAGTGAGTCACGATGTTCGATGCTGCAAGGACACGCAGCTAACCTCTAGGGTGCGTTTTGCACTGGCCCCCCTTTGAAGCATTACTTTCTGGTTGTACCGAAGGGACTATGGGCTTGGCGGCAATGGCAACGGTATAGCGGGTCGGAGATGTAGTCCTGCCTCCCTCGTTTGCTGTTGGAGGTGGTCCCTAACCCCCCACTTCCTGGACAACCCAGGATGTCTTTCTGAGCAGATTCCTCCTCCATTGCTTAGGAAGAAAAAAACACTGACATCACCTCAATTCGTCTAGCTGAGTCGATCGGTATACAATACTATGGGTCTCCGGGCCTTCTAGTTTGTTTTTGGAGCGATCATATAGCCTTTACCTATACTTAGTATACGAGAAAGGCAAAAATCTAAATGCTTGACTAAATTCAGCGAAAAAAATCTTATAAGTGCATCGAAAACGGTTGAAGGTAGTGAAACACTGTTGACTAGTGTTATTTGTTAGAAGGTGACCAGGCAACAACGGCTAAGATCTTTTCTGGCCAGTTCCTTGCGATTGCTGAAAAAATGAAAATTCAATGTATATATCTGAGACAATCAAGCTAAAAAATAATCAAATTCATCAAAACTTTTCGAATCAACGTGATTACACCCTCAACAGCCAGTGCGTGATACGGAACTAATCACCATATGTGCAGCGCATTGGTGCAGTAACATCCATGTGAGCTTACTGAAGCGGAAACTTGTTGCAGCTCTGCTGCCACTTGTAGCAATTCATTATCAAGGTAAAGGCTAACGCAGTGTTGAAAATCTGCAAACGAACGAGTTCGTCTTGTAAATCAGCATGCGCCCGTTTCGTCATAGTCACAATGATCCGTCCTTTCAGTAAAGTACTCACTGCATCGAAAATGAGTTCCAGCTCCTCCAAGGGAAGCTTGTATGAATTCCAAAAGCAACCATATAATCCGGCCACACCGCTAAGACGCAAATCTGCACTGGAAACCGCTTGGGACACGCTAAAGCGCTTGGTTTACTTTGTCCAATTCTTGCTCCAATCGATCCCGATTTGGATAGAGCTCATTTGGGGGTGGTTGAACCCACCTGCCCCGAAAAGTATTGCCGGATGGAACGCGTTGGTTACCGGAGGATCAAATGGAATCGGGCGAGCAATCAGCTTGGAATTGGCCAAGTACGGGTGTAATGTGGTCATAGCCGACGTGGATGCTGAAAATGGTGAAAAAGTGGTTCATGAGCTGCAGAAACGCCGAGTCAAGGCAGCGTTCTACAAAGTAGACGTGGCGGAGTATGACGCTATCGTGGAACTGGAGCGAAAAATCGAACAAGAATTCGGCCATGTAGATATTTTGGTGAACAACGCAGGAATTATTCCTTTCCTAGTGCCGGACGAGTACAGCCCGGAAAATATCCGAAGAATGGTGAATGTGAATTTGTTGAGTCACTTTTGGACAATTAAAGCATTTTTACCGGGCATGTACCATCGAAAACGGGGCCACATAGTGGGGCTATCTTCACGAACTGCTTACATCCCGACGGGCTACTTGCGGAATTATTTGACGACCAAGTATGGTATTAGGGGTTTCATGGAGGACCTGCACGATGAGATCTATCTCGCTGGCTACGAGGGGCAAGTTGTTACGACAACCGTTTTCCCAGCAGTTATTAACACCCGGAAGGAATCGATGGATCATTTCAGAACGCTGCCGTGAGTGGGACGATAGTCTTAATTGTACCATTTATTAGTATTTTCGTTGACTTCTTATAGTGGTTACGCCCAGATGGAATTTCCGCAACCGGAAGTAGCTGGAAGAGACATCGTGAATGGAATCCGAAACAACCAACGGAAATTGTTCGTTCCGGATGGAATAAAAACGTGGCAGCTGGCACTTTTCGAGTGAGATTACTCAACGGTTGTTGCGAGTGCAATTCATTAATACACCTTTTTTTCAATTTATAGAGACGCACCAAGAAGGATCACCCGACTCTTATATCGAGAGTTGTTCAAGGAATGATTCAAACCGATGAAAAGAATAATATTGAGATTGTAACCTGAAATTTTCTTTCTGTACTGTCTTTACTGCGATTAAGATAGTGTAAGAATGAAATGCAGATTTGCAGATCGTTTTGAAAATATTATCATGACCTAGCTATTTTTTAAATGATTTATGAAAAAGATTTCGAAAAATGTGTATGATGCTATTACTATTTAGATATAACTGTTCTTTTTATTTGTTTTATTACCTAGATTAAACTATAGAAGAAGGCGGGCAAATTTGATCCCAACGCCCACCCAAGTAGTTTTGTTCTATATATTTTTAGAATAGCTACTCTACACAAATGATCGTTATGTGATGAGTAATTTTTTTGGATTGGCTACATAATGTATTCTGCAGGGCGATTTGTGTTTTTACCCTCCATTAGATTTTTTAGTAGCCCAGCAATTACCAAATACTATCATTTTTTCGCAGCACAAAGTCATAAATATGCTAAATCATATATACTGGGTATGTCAACAAAATGGATCTGGGATTTTCTGAGTGCAAAATTATTTATAAAAAAATTGGCAAAATTGGATTGTGAAGAAATCATATTTAAACTATCATAGAATCGATTGTAGACTAGGGTGTCCCAAGAACAAAACACTATGTTCGAAAAGTCATGGTGCTCAAGCCTTATATGAAAGATTTTTGCAACTGGAGAATTTCTGTAGAACAACCCAAAATTAAAAAAAAAAAGTCGAGTCAAGTACGAGACACTGAAGACGACCTCACAGTTGAGGTCTAAATACGTATCTGCAAAGATAACGAAAATTAACTGGTGGAATTAAATGGACAGTACTTAATTCGTCTTAGACGGTTACTAAAAAAATCTTCCGACAGGGCGATTTTTGAAAAAAAAAATAGTGTTTTTCGCACTTATTGTCATACATCAGTGATCACCAAAGTGCGGCCCGCGGGCCGCATGTGGTCCTCCAAGCCTTTTCCTGCGGCCCGCGAAGTTTTTTTTTGGGATTTACTAGTGTGGCCCATTGATAAACATTATATGATAGGAAAAGCTTTCTATCATCCCCAATATCTCGATGTATTCGGGAACCTGTGAAGTTCACATCACTGTGATGTTGAAGCAAGATTTATAAATTTAGAATAGTTTTATCATTACGGTTCATAAAATTCATAACTTCATACATGGATGATATGCAGGCCGACAGCAAATATACTTCGATGTTATTGCCCCGGGTTATGATAATAGCAAATTTGTATTTCATCTCAGATTCAAAGGAATTGAAGATTGAACTACAGGTAAAAATCATGTTGTAATACACTGCTCCGTTATAAGAATGTTTTAATTTCTCAAAATAAGTTAGGTTTTGGAGAAATTGAACTGAAATTTAGTGGATTATTCCCTCCAGAAACTACGTTGACTATCAGAAATGGATTTTGTTCAGAATACCATTCGAATTCTTTTTAGAATCGCAAACAGATTCTGTTCAGAATCGGATTTTTTCAGAATCTCAAACAGAATTCTAAGCGGACTCTATTCAAAATCTCATGCAAATTCCGAAAATATTCTGCCCCGAACCTCGACCGGAATTCTGTTCAGAATTGCGGATGGATACTCTTTAGAATTCCAAAATGATTCTGTTTAAAATTCTGATCGGATTCTGTTCAGATTCCCGAACGATTTTTTTAGAATCTCAAACGGATTCTGTTTAGAATCCCAAACGGATTCTGTTCAGAATTCCAGACGGATTCTGTTTAGAAACTCAAACGAATTTTGCTTCGAATATCGAACGGATGCTGCTTAGAGTGTTTTTACGAATCCCTCTGTTATTTGCTACGAACAACAAGTATGAAAAACATGAGATTAAAATTACAAAATAAGTTGCCAACTTGATTATTTGAAAAAAAAAAAAAAAGCATAGAATATTGTCTGCCAACTGAGCTGATAAGATGCTATATATGGTGAAAACACATTTTCTTATGTCAAGTGCGCTACAAATCTTGCAAATATACTGCGGCCCGCTTCAACAGCTCAAAATGTCTGTGTGGCCCTTCATAGTAAGCATCCTGGGGACCACTGTCATACATTGACAATTTTTACCACATTTTATTCACTTTTTAATCGTCTGATATTTTTTCAATTATTTATTTTTTTATTCCTTTATTTATTTGTTAGGCACTCTGTGTTACTTAACCGCTACTGTGCCGAGATCTACTGTGGTATTCTGCTCTACAGAATCACACCATTATACTCCATTGCACAGTGACGTCACACACGACTTTTGACAGGTACTGGTCCTGTTGTTTACAGAAGACTTTATTTTAATTTTGAGATACTTCTATAATTCTTTGGATTTTCTGATCGTTAATTACCTAAGCTTATCGATAATTACCAATATTTGAATGCGGAATGTACGGAATGTCTTCAATATCGTGAAATATGCAGATTTAATTTGGATCAAAAAATTTCTAAGTCCGAAACGTAAACAACAGGACCAGTACCTGTCAAAAGAGTGAGGTTAGGTTTGCGGCGCGCAATGACCTATTGTTGTCGTTGCCATCCCATTTCATCGTGTGTCCATGTCGTGTATTCATTGAACGTTGCATTGTTCGGTTGCCATTAATCCGGGTAACGTTGGAGGAATGCCTCCGAGAAGAACAAGTTGTCAGTCGTCATCAGGCAGCGTACCCCAAGGTAAGGTGTGTACCCCAAAACGCCACCGTATGAGCTGCGGATCTGGCGACTGACGAGGGTTTGGAGGATGGGGCTGGGAATCGAACCCATGATCATTCGCTTGTAAGGCGAACGTGTAGCCAACTACGCTACGGGACCCCCCTTTTTTTTAATTTTCTGTGAACTACAATATGTATCATACATGATAATATAGTTAGTATTAGGTAATATTCTTCTTCTTCTTATCGGCACTACATCCCCACACTGGGACAGAGCCGCCTCGCAGCTTAGTGTTCATTAAGCACTTCCACAGTTATTAACTGCGAGGTTTCTAAGCCAAGTTACCATTTTTGCATTCGTATATCATCGGAAGTCGAGACAATTTCCAATCCGAAAATTGCCTAGACCGGCACCAGGAATCGAACCCAGCCACCCTCAGCATGGTCTTGCTTTGTAGCCGCGTGTCTTACCGCACGGCTAAGGAGGGCCCCTATTATGTAATATTATAAGCTCTAAAACCAACTAAATATCATAAAAATGTAATTTTTGCAGAAATTCACCATGTGTCCGTAATACATTTTTTTCACGTACATTGTCAACCATTATTCAAAAAGTATTTTTATAAGGAAAGTTTTTCGTGAAAACAGGTTGAAAAACTACTATAACGGGGCTGAGATTTTAAAGTTTTAGTAAACCTCAAGAACCATAAATATTTTCCAATCTATAAAAAATCAACAATATTTGGTAGTTCATTTCATTTCATTTATTTAGTTAACATCTAAACAGATAACACTGAATCAACAATTTAACGCCACAATACACGGTTCGAGGCCGCATCTCTCCATCCTCGAATACGCCCCACGCTCGTCAAGTCGTTTTGCTCCTGGTCTGTCCATCTTGCTCGCTGCGCTCCACGTTGTCTCGTACCTGCCGGATCGGAAGCGAACACCATCTTTGCAGGGCTGCTGTCCGGCATTCTTGCAATATGTCCTGCCCATCGTACCCTTCCGGCTTTAGCTACCTTCTGGATACTGGGTTCGCCGTAGAGTTGGGCGAGCTCATGGTTCATTCTTCGCCGCCACACACCGTCTTCTTGCACACCGCCAAAGATGGTCCTGAGCACCCGTCTCTCGAATACTCCGAGTGCTTGCAAGTCCTCTTCGAGCATTATCCATGTTTCATGTCCGTAGAGGACAACCGGTTTTACAAGCGTCTTGTACATGACACATTTGGTGCGGTGGCGAATCTTTTTCGACCGCAGTTTCTTCTGGAGCCCTACTTCCACAGATGATACGCCTTCGTATTTCACGACTAACGTTGTTGTCAGCCGTTAGCAAGGATCAAGCATGCGTTCCTATTATGGATTAATCAATTTTGAGGATAATAACAAATTTTATTGTGGTTTTCACAGCTGTTCTAAGAGCAGGGAGTAAAACTTTTCGCTTGTGGACACTGTTGTGGATTTGACTTTTTACCATATGGTTATCATTATTTATTTTGGAAGAGGGAAAAGCCCCTTTGAGTGAATTCCTTTCGAATTCTTTCTCAAAAAGGCAAAGAACCTTTTCATCTTTTCAAAAAACGTTATAGACTTTTTACCATAGGGCAGTGTAGGGTATCTGTTCCCATATTAATAACAGCCCGTATATTAATCTCAACCGTCGATAAACCAAATAAAAAATCAATTTGATTACAATTTCTCACATCGTACGTACACAATAATGAATAGATCACCTTCTCCAATGTTTGGAATATTATTTAAAATTCCGTTTGAGTAATGTTTTTGTTAACAAGACTCAAATTATTAAAACAAAATTATAAAACACATTTATTTTCATTTTCCTACCTCTGAACTGTTGATTTGATGCACTGCTCGATTGCTACTAGCAGATTCATCTCATTTCAAGCCGTTGTTTTCCACTCAATTTCAAGCTAAAACAAATGAATCCTTCCAAAATACACTTCACAACACATAGAGCACATCACAATTTCACTATAAATATAATCATATTTGAAAAACTAACGCGATTTCCTATAGTTTGATATAGGTTTATTTCGAACAACGTCTAAATTATTCTTGTCCGTATTCCAAACTATTTACATGGCTTGCAGCATCGGCAAGGGTTGCCGACCTAGATTTTTATTTCAAAAATGCTTGAATGAACTTTTACTGTGAAATTCAACTCTTATGTTTGTAAAACAAGGTATATCGAAGAGATAAGCTATGACAAGCATTAAATTAAACTGATAAGTTGGAAAAATACAACGAGAACTGGAATTTTGTAATTATATTTCAACTCAAATACAAAACATTGAAGAATTCGGCATCACTGCAATCATATCGTTACGTATACACACAAGTAATAGTGTGCGTATTTTATGTTGGAGACAGTATTATTGATATAGGTACAGGCATAGGATTAACTGTTTTTGAATGTTATTGAAATAGGTGCATGGCAGTGATGATGTTTTTTAGCTAAATACTTCTATAATGTGATAACAATTTCATTTTTGAAGTTACCAAATTGTTGTCAATTAAAAATGACGTGAGCTGAGCATAATTATTCTCATGTTTCTTGATTATTGGGTGAGAAATAAATGCATTTCATATGCGCATTGGCTTATTGTTATTGATATAGGAACAGATACCCTATTTTGATGTTCACTTTTCGAAAACTCTCACAGAAATCGAATTTTGTTCGGAATATCATTGAAAACAACATCAAGTCTATTTGTCCCATTGCTTAATTTCTGTGCATAATTGTCTCGCTGTGATTATATTCATCACTAGCAAACCCGGAGAACTTTGTTTTGCCTAAAATTGATTTATTCTCTGATTATTCATTTGTATGGGAGCCCCCCTTTCCAAAAGGGGGAGGGGTCTCTAACCATTTTAAGAACCTTCCCCGGCCCCAAAAACCTCTGCATACAATTGGTCACGCCGATCGATTCTGTAGTTTCGGAGTCTATAAGGTTCAGACAGACAGAAATTCATTTTTATGTATATAAAAGAAGAGAAGATAAAGATAATAACATATTCTGTTATTCTATGGAGTAACGCTCATTGGAATAGTATTTTCTGCTTAGATTTTTCAAACTAAGCCTGTTGCAGTGGTTAATGGGGGCAATCTGTATTTTTTTATTCTATGTGGCATAATCACTTCAACCACGTGGGCCGCCCACTTCCATAGATGAAGCATGGAGTGATATATCAATCGCAGTAGTCATTTACGAATTCATGCACTGAGCGGGACTGGTATGCGTAGAAACCACCAAACAAGTGCTGTATTTCTCAGCATAACTGTCCCGCCAAACTATTTTCATGATCATGATCGCAAATTTTATTTCTGGGCGGAAATTTAGAATGATTTCAATGAAATAGAGTTTTCCGAACGCTCATGTGATGTAATATTTTTTTTATATATTATATAGAAGTGATTATGGATTCCTGTGAATTTTATAAAATATTGGATGATTTCCAGCAACTACCACTAGCTTCTAGGCATTCGGACCTATAGAAATCTTTAGAAATTTAACTACGATTCTACGATACCAGTAAAGCTTCGAGAATATTTAAGAGTGTTCAGAACTATTTACGGGTGAGCTCAGCAGTCTAGTGACTACAGCTTCTGCCTTGTAGACAGGAAGTCTAGCATAGAATACATCACTTTTCTAAGTGATCTACATTTCTGTACATTTACCCTACGGAGTTAACGAAATCTCCTTTCCGTAGTATTGTGGGGGAAGCAGAGGTTTTCCCGGTCTCTAGTAGCAATAATAACTACACACTAACATTCCTCCCCTTTCCCGAATGACTGGAGCCACACTGATAAGTTAAGTCAGTCTTAGCTACGTTAAGCTAAGCTATATCCTTGTTATTCAACTAGATCAGCGGTTCTCCACCTGGGGTTCATGTACCCCTGGGGGTACCTTCGCTGGCCCTAGGGGGTACCTCGGACAAGAATGCGTAATGGCGGACATATTACAATTTCAATCAAAATTCATTGATAAAGTTTTGATAATTGTGTATTTTCCATTTCAAAAATTTATATTGTACATAATATGTAATGCGATCAATAAATCCCAATCCCAACAACCAGCACAATGTAATAAGGGCTGCGGAACAAAAGATCAAACGAACAAAACGTCGAATGAACAAAATGATTTTTTTTTTTCACTAAAACTCGGTTGCTTCGTTGCAAGAGGATTAGAAGCATCCTTTTACGCCTCTCGGAAACCTTCTCCCATGCAGCTCGAAGGCTTCGTTTCAAGAGGTTCGGAAGCCTGCTTTCAAGAGGCTCGGAAGCCTCCTCTCAAGAGGCTCGGAAGCCTCCTCTCAAGAGGCTCGGAAGCCTCCTCTCAAGAGGCTCGGAAGCCTCCTCTCAAGAGGCTCGGAAGCCTCCTCTCAAGAGGCTCGGAAGCCTCCTCTCAAGAGGCCTCAGAAGCCTCCTCTCAAGAGGCCTGAAGCCTCCTCTCAAGAGGCTCGGAAGCCTTCTCTCAAGAGGCTCGAAGCCTCCTCAAGAGGCCTCAGGCCTCCTCTCAAGAGGCTCAGCCTCCTCTCCATAAGGCTCAAGCCTCCTCTCAAGAGGCTCAGGCCTCCTCTCAAGAGGCCTCGGAAGCCTCCTCTCAAGAGGCCTGAAGCCTCCTCTCAAGAGGCTCAGGAAGCCTCCTCTCAAGAGGCTCGAAGCCTCCTCTCAAGAGGCCTCAAGCCTCCTCCTCAAGAGGCCTCGGGCCTCCTCTCAACAGGCTCTGAAGCCTCCTCTCAAGAGGCTCGGAAGCCTCCTCCCAAGAGGCTCAGAAGCCTCCTCTAAAGAGGCTCAGGCCTTATCTCAAGAGGCCTGGAAGGCTCCTCTCAAGAGGCTCGGAAGCCTCCTCTCAAGAGGATCGGAAGCCTCCTCTCAAGAGGATCGGAAGCCTCCTCTCAAGAGGCTCTGAAGCCTCCTCTCAAGAGGCCTCGAGCCTCCTCTCAAGAGGCTCAGAAGCCTCCTCTCAAGAGGCTCTGGAAGCCTCCTCAAGAGGCCTCGAGCCTCCTCTCAAGAGGCCTCAGGCCTCCTCTCAAGAGGCTCAGAAGCCTCCTCTCAAGAGGCTCAGAAGCCTCCTCTCAAGAGGCTCAGAAGCCTCCTCTCAAGAGGCTCAGGCCTCCTCTCAAGAGGCTCAGAAGCCTCCTCTCAAGAGGATCAGCCTCCTCTCAAGAGGATCAGAAGCCTCCTCTCAAGAGGCTCCAGCCTCCTCTCAAGAGGCCTCAGGCCTCCTCTCAAGAGGCCTCGGAAGCCTCCTCCTCAAGAGGCCTGGAAGCCTCCTCTCAAGAGGCCTCAAGCCTCCTCTCAAGAGGCTCGGAAGCCTCCTCTCAAGAGGCTCAGGAAGCCTCCTCTCAAGAGGCTCAGGCCTCCTCTCAAGAGGCTCAGAAGCCTCCTCTCAAGAGGCTCGGAAGCCTCCTCTCAAGAGGCTCGGAAGCCTCCTCTCAAGAGGCTCGGAAGCCTCCTCTCAAGAGGCTCGGAAGCCTCCTCTCAAGAGGCTCGGAAGCCTCCTCTCAAGAGGCTCGGAAGCCTCCTCTCAAGAAGCTCAAAAGCCTTCTTTTCTAGAGGCTCAAAAACCTCCTTTCAAGATGCTCGGAAGCCTTCTTTCAAGAGGCTCGGAAGCGTTCTTTCAAGAGGCTCAAAAGCCTCATTTCAAGAGGCTCGGAAGCCTTTTTCCAAGAGAATCGGTAGGCTCCTTTCGAGAGGCTCGGAAGCCTCCTATCAAGTGGTTAGGTTGCCTTCTTTCAAGAGGCTCGTAAGCCTGCTTTCAAGAAGCTTGGAAGTCTACATCCAAGTGGTTCGGCAGCCTCCTTTCAAGAGGCTCAGAAGCCTCACTTCAAGAAGCTCAGAATTCTTCTTTCAATAGGCTTCGAAGCCTACTATCAAGAGGTTCGGAAGCGTTCTTTCAAGATGCAAAGGAAGCTTACTTTTAAGTGGCTCAAAAACCACCTTCAAGATGTTTGGAAGCCTCTCTACAAGATGCTCAGAAGCCTCTAATACAGAGGCGCGGAAGCCTACTCTAAAGGGACTTAAAAGCTTAAACGAGCTTCCCTTCAAAAGGGCTCGGAATTATGTTTTCAAGAGGATTGGAAGCCTACTTTCGAGAGGGGGAACCTTAAATCATGCAAAAGTTCGAAGGGGTACCTCTCAAGAAAAAGGATGAGAACCGCTGAACTAGATATTCAACTTTTGATTGATTCAAAGTCAGTCTATCAATTCTGATATAATTCAAAAAGTTCTCTGAGCTTTCCTGAACTAGCAGAAATAATTACGAACTTGCAGAAAGTCTTCAACAATTTTAAGGAAGAGCAGATACTATTAGAAACTTCAAGAGCTCTTTATTGCTCTTTATAGCACTTTATAGAATGGAAATAATTCGGGACCGCTTTGCGATTTGGGCGTAACTTATTTTGTAAACAAACATTGGAGGGCGAATTCCTACTAAAACAAGCATTTCATGAGGAAACCACGGTATGAATCCGATAGATTAAGCTTTCCTCTACCAGGTAAGGGAATTAGTTTAGGATGAAAACGCTTGCATTCTCCGGAATTCATTAAGCAATGTTTGTTTACAAAATAAGTTACGCCCAAATCGCAAATCAGTCCCGAATTCCTCATAGACTGTAAAAAGCCTTTCGGAATAGATTTCTCC
This sequence comes from Armigeres subalbatus, assembly GCF_024139115.2. Lineage (NCBI taxonomy): Eukaryota > Metazoa > Arthropoda > Insecta > Diptera > Culicidae > Armigeres > Armigeres subalbatus. The sequence continues at coordinate 24,831,957 of NC_085141.1, forward strand.
TTCACAGTCCCTAGAAACATCCACGATTGTCAGTTTAACCTGATAAACTTTCAAACCACTGATTAACTTTGAAATATTTTTATGAAATTTTCATAGATCCATAGATCCAGTATTAGATCTTTTAGTTATCCATGTGGTATGTTCTTACCATAATCATGGGTAGGACAATACTTCAACTGTCCTACCCAGGTATTTTCATTCGTAGGACATGTCCTACTTGTCCCACCCACTTTCGGCGCCACTGATTCGGGGAAACTGCATTCGGGGAATTGTCGTACAATCTTCTTTAAAAATTAGCTTATTCACTAATAAAACGCGAAGCGAGACAAGACATAACACTTATCGTGTTTACACTCGTCAACTAAGATTTAAAAAAATAATTTTACGTCGACCGGTTTCGGGCGCGATGTTGCCTATCATCGACATAGAGCGACATAGAGCTCGCGCCTCCGGCGACATTGAACTACACTTATCTACATTGAACATTACAAAGTATAGTTTCCATATTGAGTATGGCGGTCGTCATAGCACTCAATTTTCATAGCGTTTAGCCAAGACACAAACCATGTCGGCAGCTTATGGAATTGCTTTCACGTCAACTCGAATTAAATCTAATTTCAAATCTTTCAAATTATTCTACACTTAAAAAGCGAAAAATGCCAGAAGCTTTTTATCTTAATTACAATAATGTATAACATTTTTCTAAATATATTTTACAATTGATTTTGCCCAAAAAGTAAAACCATGAATGATCTACTTAGTGGTGTCGGTGCCTACTATACACCAAATCATATGAGTGTGTTCCACGAAAAAAAAAATATGGCACAACTTTTCCTATAAAAAGTCCGTTTAATAAGTGATACTACCCTAGCAGGAGAAACTAACTTAAATGGTATGAACTAGGTGTGCATAAAAAGTAAAATACAAAAAAAAATGACAAAAGGTAATATGCAAAATACTTCATGCATAAAATACTGTGCTACCTATTACAATACCAAAAAGTAACAAATTATTATTAGTTTGGAATAAAAATGCATACTAGTTATAAGCACCTAGCTCATACCAGTTGCTGTTATCAAGGTCGTCTCTCCTGCTCGGGTATATCCTATACGTATACTTGTTGTACGAGTACCGATTGTTGTCAATCAACGATTTGAAACAAAAATAAATAACTTGTCATAAGACAATTTATTACTATCCCATTCAAATCCACCACTTGAGTATAGCTTTGCTTCGAAACACTATAGAGTAGAGTGGGGCAAGAGTACGCACTTAGTTTTCAATCGATCATGTGGCCCTTATGAAGCAAGCTTCTGCATATCAAATCAGTGTCGATGATTCATATACTCTTCCTTTATGTTACCCAGTGGAAAAAATATTAAAATTATTAGGATTCGTTTTAGTAGAACCCTTATTGCAAGACAAGTGAAAAACGCACTCTTACCCCACCGGTGGGGTAAAAGTGCGCATCGGGTGGGGTAAGAGTACGCATTAATCCAATCATGTGCTTTGAGTATATATTAACATAAGAGTTAATAAAATTTAATCGATGTTTAATGAGCATATATTAGGGAATGTTTGAAGATTACGTAACTCTTAAATAGGGAGTGGTCCTAAAAATGTGCACTTTCATACGAAAAACCTTTGTTTTTTATATATACAAAAAACTACAGAGGTAAAAATATATATCAGGTTTCGCGTGGCGTATACAAAGGCATTTTCCTTAAAGAAAGTCCACCAATCACGTAACGTAAAATTTGACTATTTCATCACCCCTCCACCCCTATCTTACACTATTTGTATGAATCCTCTAAAAATTATATGGATCGTCACACATCTCACAACCCCTCCCAGCTAAACGTTGCGTAATTTATGAATGTTTCTTTTGATTAAATGAAATTATCATTTAGATGAAATTGTGTTTTCGTACTATGTTTAGGTGTACAACAAGTCCTAATACACTTTCATTATTTCGCTTCAGTGCTTTGTTCGCTAAGTCCTTTCTAACACCAAATTAATTCAACTTATCCTAAAAACTTGTGATAATTTCGAATTCTGTCCCTTTTTTCTTAGTTGTTGATCTCTGTTTAGTTGATCTTTACGCTTTGGAAGAAGTCTCATTTCAGCCGAAGATACGGGTTTGACATCATAACTTGAAGATTCATATGCGTACTCTTGCCCCACCGGTTCCTGCGTACTTTTACCCCACAGTCCCAAAAATTATTCAAGTAATGGTTTTGACTTCTTGGAAAACCAATCGGATTGGTGTTCTGTACCATAAAGTACTCTACACAATAGGTTATCGAAATGGTATAATGTTCACCTGATTGAACGTATATATGGTAATGAAATACTAGTTGCGGAAATCCAATTATTTCTAGCAAAATGACCAAAAAGTTATCTAACTCCATATCTCCCTTGTTGTTTATTCAAATTGATTACAATTACACATGATAATAGTTGGCCAGAATACCAGTCAAACTGATGCAGTGCTGCTAGTTTATCTTTTTTTATTACTTCAAAAAATCGAAAACGTACTCTTACCCCACGCGCACTCTTGCCCCACTCTACTCTATATAGCAATCAAGTGGTGGAACTAAATGAGATAATACTGATTTAATCTGTTTGCATGTAAATAGCATGAGTATAATCAGAAATTGTGTGTATTTTTGCCCTTGTTTTATTAAATGCCAATATAGTTACAATAGACTTAAGTGTAAGACATAACTAACATAAATATTTTATAATACAATCGACTTTAATCTACTACCAGTGGTCGGCCTTTCATGAACGTTAGATCCATCATACGTCTGACTTTGATCGGTATATGCCTGTAATAACAATAAAAATAATTGTCTGCCTTCAAAAACACAGAAAAATCAATCTTACTCGTAGAAACTTAATTGCCAAGCCCTGAGTGCCTTAGGAACAACCACCTTTCGTTTATTGTTCCTGATTGCATGCACAACCGTCTTTGCCGTTTCCTCCGTCGAAATCTTTGGAACTGTGCTGACTCCCCTGCAACATCATGATAATTTAAATAATCAAACTACCCACAGTTTGGGAAGATCCGTTAATTACGTAACGCAAAAGTTGGCCATTTTCAACCCTACCCCCTATGTCACACTGTTTGTATGAATCATTGAGATTTTTGTATGGATTGTCACTCTTCAGGCATCCCCTCTCTGAGCGTTACGTAATTTATGGATGCTCCCTTTCAAAAAAGATAAAACTTACGGCATTCGGTTGATTTTCTCCATCAGCTGCTTCCGGGTATTGATCACGAACGGGAATACTGTGGTCGTCTTGACTGCGTCCGTCTGACCAATCAAGTACAACTCCTCATCCAGCGCTTCCATGTAGCCTCGAACGGCGTATTTGGAAGTGACATACGTCTTCATGTACCCAACCGGAGCATATGAGGAAGCGGAAGCGATCGCCACAATATGACCCCGTCCGCGCCTGATCATAGTGGGCAGAAACTGGTCCACCGTCCAAAACCCACCCAGCACGTTGACTTCCATCAGTCGACGAATTTCCGATGGATTCCTCTCGTTCGGAGACAAGAACGGAAGGATTCCGGCATTATTCACCAAAATATCCACCGAACCGATGTCGCGCTCCACACGGCGTTGTAACTCCCGTACCTGTTCATAGTCAGCTACGTCGATCTGCGAAAAATTAAGGAAAAAATGTTTATTGACCTTTGATCACGTCGGTCCACGAAAACGCAATCAATCACCTCCGAATCACTGATAAGCACCTATTCTTACCTCATAAGCTACCGTTTGCACGTTGTACCGCTTCAGCTCCTGTGCCGTTTTCTGTCCATTGGTGATGTCCAGATCAACGATGACCACATTGCAGCCCTCCTTGGCCAATTCGGTGGCTATCGCTTTCCCAATTCCGTTAGCTCCTCCGGTGACCAGCGCCGTTTGGCCACTGATATTTTTTGGTGGAGGCGGAGAGAACACCTCGACAACTATTTCGACCCATAGCGGGATACTTTGGAAGAAACACAGCACCAGGTCGAGGAGCAACAGCAGGATAGTTTGGAGTTTTTCGTATTGCGATCGAGGCTGCAGCGGGGCAGCCGCCGAATACGGTTTCGAGGTAACGTCTAACGAATTACTCATGGCGAGTTGGAATGGGTCTGAACCGGGCGACGATTATGCTGGGACTGATTGAGACTAATTTCGATTGAAGTGTCTATAGATTTCGTGGCTGTTATCTTATCGTGGACAAAGCTATGAGAGTGGATGCATACATTTATTGGGTGATTACGGAGATTGGGCGCGGTTGTTCCAAAGGCTGCAACAGGTAATTGATAAAGGATTGAACACTTGCATTAGTCTGGGGCTTATCGTATGAAACATTTGATTTTCGTGAAGTTACAATCTTGATAAAAATGTTCATGATTCTAAAGCTCAAAGGTATAGAAAAAATTTCTCTCTCGTATACTTTTGACCAAAGGCCTATAGACGTTATATACCAATCGATTCAGCTCGTCGGATTGTAATGTATGCCTGTGTATACGTATGTGTGCGTTAAAAAACACTAATATTTTAGACACTTATCCTCATCCGATTTGTTCGCAACAAGTTCAAGGAATCCGGTTCCATTCTTTCTTATCGATAATTGGTTAGAACGGTCACTATTAATTGATAGACATAAATGAAAACATTTCCCCAAAGTGCTATTTTGGTAACTCCGCACACTAAACAAGGACTTCGCTGTTCGGTAATTATTTTTACAGTTTTAGTTTGGTAAATCATGATTTTACTGAGACAATTGTAAAACTACTGTCTAAATTGATATTTTTACCGATGACTCAGTAAATGGAAAAAAATATTACTGTACACCGTGAATAAATTACTGAATCTTTCGGCAATTCATTAGTTTATATGCTGTTCGGTAATAAACTACTGGTACTAACAGTAAAACATATAACTTTACCGAACATTTCATCAAATATACTTAAAAAATTACCGGAGACAACTGTTAACAAACATTGAAACTAAATATTTAGAAAAGAAACAGAAGCCATTTGCATTACTCTTCGATTCGCGATTTTGCTCCAGGGAGATTTCGTGAGTTCACAAATTTTAGTCTTTTTTTATCATTTGCATGTGATGTGATAAGCATAGTGGTCTCATATCGTTTTAAACGATGCAATTCTTTTTGTGCCGGCGTTCACAAGTTATTTTGTGAAAACCTATTATTTTGTTGTTAGACTTCATAGTTCGGCTTGTGTTCGGCTATAATCCACCAGATCAGTATGGGATCAGTATGCTTGAGACTGCAACTGAAAATATAAATAGTCAATTAAACTGATGCGATGGAGGAAAAAACTTTCAGTGAAAACTAATTCGAAATGATGCAGTTAAATTTAACAAAAATATCGAAAAAATACATAATTCCAATTGATGTTTGGAGGGCAAAAAGGAACTCATGATTTCTTAAATATTACAATGTATTTTTTGTCTTCCTTCTTACATTCTTTTCTCGTTTCCAAAAAATATTCTTTAATCAATTTACTGATCCATCCGTAAAATGAATAAAATTTTACCGAAAGAAATGTTAATGTTTTACCGACGTCCTGTAATTTTATTGACATATCCGTTAGTAAAATTACCGAACAAACTGCAATTTTTGACAGTTCAGATTAATTTTCATTTACTGAGCGTTCGGTAATCAAAAAAATTACCGGGCTCATTACCGAACGTTCAGCTGTTTGAAAACCCGGTAAAATTTTACCGACTCCAGTGATCTGAGTTTACTGTGCGATGTGCTTTTCTCATTTAATTTTATAATGTATGAGAGACGCCATCATTTCTAGGTGGATTAATATGTTTTTGCCTGTCTAATCGTAATACAAAGTTGTACCGAACGGCAATTACTTCACTCCAAAAACGAACTTTTTTATAGAAGTCTCGTTGACTCATAGTATCAATCGAGTAAGTTCAAACTGAGCTAAGGATAAGACGTTATAATGCGTCTCCCCCATTGGCGGAACTAAGGAATAATTCTAGAGGGGGATAACTTTTTTATATTTAACAGTAAAAACACAGAAAAGCTACTATTGCAAAACCTCTTTTAAATTGAATCGGAGCGTAAACAAGAGGTTGCGTTATTTGGAATTATGAGCGTAAAAAGTTTAAATTTTACATGATTCTATCGGAAACCTTGGTGAGCACGTGGCTGTCAAAACAAATCAAAACAAACTTCAGCAATTTTCATGCAAACAGCAGCTGGCACCTAATTTTTTATATAAGCATGAACAAAAATGGATACCTTCGCATAGGAAAAGAAAGCAGGCTTTATGACAGGCCGCATTTTATCGTTGAAACTTTAAGTTCTTTGCTTCTTCTGACGAGAAATTTGTGATGCTTTCCGCAAACTCAACCTCCAGCAGTTTGGTATCTAAGGAGATACCGTTTCAAGTAAATTAAAGCTATCGTTTAGTCTGATGAAGAGTAATTGAATCAACATAATGCTTAACCTGTTATACCTGGATCGGCTCGCTTTTGAGAAGTTGAAATACTCGAGTGGCTAACGAGATGGGCTCTCACTTTACGGACCGAGGTTCGATTCCCTGTGTTGGACCTATTTTTTATTTTCGTAGCTTAGTTGGTTAAAGCACCAGTCTAGCGTACTGTAGGGTCATGGGTTCGAGTCCCATCGAAGGGAAAGTGGTTACCTCCAATACATTTTCCAAATCAATATCTTCCACATAACGTACATATCCACATATGAGTTTTCATAACAACTTTATATTGAGGCATTCCACGGGGGCATGTCAGTCGATCCTGAGCGACCATTTCGAAAATATTTGAAACTCTGCACAGTTTTTCAATTTCATCTAAATCGTCATTTTTCGATATCAAATCTTCATATTGAGTCACGACTAACTTTTCAAAAGGGTGTATGTGAAAATGGTTCAAAAATATTTAAAAAGCTGCACAGCAAAAACGGAATGTTCGATTGTTATGATTTTTTCAGCAAAGTTAGACAACTAAATGGTGATTCTTAAGAAAATGGGCACAGTAAAAAAAAATTTTTTTTGCCTTTAAAAATATCATTTTGTCACAAAACTCAAATATCTCAAAACCCTATCTTTTTCGAACGTAATTTTTTAGGAAAACGGTCCATTATATTAGCTATCTACCATAAAAATTTGGTGATGGTAAACTAATAAACAAAAAGTTATGACATTTCAAACATTTCACAATTTTCACATTTAGTAAAAAATTTTTTTCTGTGTAAGTTATTTCGAGAATTGCAGTTTGATGCAGATTTTATTGTTAAGGGACGTGATTTAAACAAGTTGTTTTCATGATATTTTGATTTAATTATTCATAGCATCTATAAGAAACTTAGACACGATCCAGTGTTGTGATCAAAAGTATTGATAGTGTCATAATTTTCATTGCACGTGACTGGCGAAAAATTCTTTTAATAGTGTTGAAACCTGTTGATAATAACGTTGATAGAAACATATCAGAAATGTTATTTTTAAGACAAAAGCTGCAAAATCAAAGATTTATATACACGTGTACGTCTATAGTTTACCTGCAAAAAATATACCTCTTAGAGAATAGACTTTATGATCGGGAGGAAACGGGTATCTTCAACAACAACAAATGCATGATAGGTACATACCATGACAATGCTCACGAAAAAGCAAAATAATTACTACTACTAAGGTTGTTAAAGATCTTATAATATACATAATATCGATGAATACATAAATATGGAATATCATACAAACAACTTGTTTAACTCACGCAAGGCCCTTAACAATAAAATCAGCATCAAACTGCGATTCTTGAAAAAAAAAAATACACGGAAATTTTTTTTTGTTTACTATATGTGAAAATTGTGAAGCCTCCTTTCAAGAGGCTCGGAAGCCTCCTTTCAAGAGGCTCGGAGGCCTCCTTTCAAGAGGCTCGGAAGCCTCCTTTCAAGAGGCTCGGAAGCCTCCTGTCAAGAGGCTCGGAAGCCTCCTGTCAAGAGGCTCGGAAGCCACCTTTCAAGAGGCTCGGAAGCCACCTTTCAAGAGGCTCGAAGCCTCCTCTCAAGAGGCTCAGAAGCCTCCTTTCAAGAGGCTCAGAAGCCTCCTTTCAAGAGGCTCAGGAAGCCTCCTTTCAAGAGGCTCAGCCTCCTTTCAAGAGGCTCAGGCCTCCTTTCAAGAGGCTCAGGCCTCCTTTCAAGAGGCTCAGAAGCCTCCTTTCAAGAGGCTCAGAAGCCTCCTTTCAAGAGGCTCAGAAGCCTCCTTTCAAGAGGCTCAGAAGCCTCCTTTCAAGAGGCTCAGAACCCTCCTTTCAAGAGGCTCAGGCCTCCTTTCAAGAGGCCCGAAGCCTACTTTCAAGAGGCTCAGGCCACCTTTCAAGAGGCTCAGAAGCCTCCTTTCAAGAGGCTCAGAAGCCTCCTTTCAAGAGGCTCAGAAGCCTCCTTTCAAGAGGCTCAGAAGCCTCCTTTCAAGAGGCTCAGAAGCCTCCTTTCAAGAGGCTCAGAAGCCTCCTTTCAAGAGGCTCAGAAGCCTCCTTTCAAGAGGCTCAGAAGCCTCCTTTCAAGAGGCTCAGAAGCCTCCTTTCAAGAGGCCTCAAGCCTCCTTTCAAGAGGCTCAGAAGCCTCCTTTCAAGTGGCTCAAGCCTCCTTTCAAGTGGCTCAGAAGCCTCCTTTCAAGTGGCTCGGAAGCCTCCTTTCAAGAGGCTCAGAAGCCTCCTTTCAAGAGGCTCAGAAGCCTCCTTTCAAGAGGCTCAGAAGCCTCCTTTCAAGAGGCTCAGAAGCCTCCTTTCAAGAGGCTCAAGCCTCCTTTCAAGAGGCTCAGAAGCCTCCTTTCAAGAGGCTCGAAGCCTCCTTTCAAGAGGCTCAGAGCCTCCTTTCAAGAGGCTCAAGCCTCCTTTCAAGAGGCTCAGAAGCCTCCTTTCAAGAGGCTCAGAGCCTCCTTTCAAGAGGCTCAGAAGCCTCCTTTCAAGAGGCTCAAGCCTCCTTTCAAGAGCTCAGAAGCCTCCTTTCAAGAGGCTCAGAAGCCTCCTTTCAAGAGGCTCAGAGCCTCCTTTCAAGAGGCTCAGAAGCCTCCTTTCAAGAGGCTCAGAAGCCTCCTTTCAAGAGGCTCAAAGCCTCCTTTCAAGAGGCTCAGAAGCCTCCTTTCAAGAGGCTCAGGAAGCCTCCTTTCAAGAGGCTCAGAAGCCTCCTTTCAAGAGGCTCGGGAGCCTCCTGTCAAGAGGCGGGGAAGCCTCCTTTCAAGAGGCTCGGAAGCCACTTTACAAGAAGCTCAGAAGCCTCCTTTCAAGTGGCTGGAAAGCCTCCTTTCAAGTGGCTGAAAAGCTTCCTTTCAAGTGGCTGAAAAGCCTCTTTCCAGGAGGCTCGGAAGCCTCCTTTCAAGAGGCTCAAAAGACTACTTTCAAGAGGCTCAGGCCTCCTTTCAAGAGGCCTCAAGCCTCCTTTCAAGAGGCTCAGAAGCCTCCTTTCAAGAGGCCTCAGAAGCCTCCTTTCAAGAGGCTCAGAAGCCTCCTTTCAAGAGGCTCAGAGCCTCCTTTCAAGAGGCTCAGAAGCCTCCTTTCAAGAGGCCTCAAGCCTCCTTTCAAGAGGCCTCAGAGCCTCCTTTCAAGAGGCTCAGAAGCCTCCTTTCAAGTGGCTCAGAAGCCTCCTTTCAAGTGGCTCAGAAGCCTCCTTTCAAGTGGCTCAGAGCCTCCTTTCAAGTGGCTCAGGAAGCCTCCTTTCAAGTGGCTCAGGCCTCCTTTCAAGTGGCTCAGGAAGCCTCCTTTCAAGTGGCTCAGGCCTCCTTTCAAGAGGCTCAGGCCTCCTTTCAAGAGGCTCAGGCCTCCTTTCAAGAGGCTCAGAAGCCTCCTTTCAAGAGGCTCAGGAAGCCTCCTTTCAAGAGGCTCAGAAGCCTCCTTTCAAGAGGCTCAGAGCCTCCTTTCAAGAGGCTCGGAAGCCTCCCCACATTTCAAGAGGCTCAGAAGCCTCCTTTCGAGAGGGTTAGAAGCCTCTTTTCAAGAGGCTCAGAAGCCTCCTTTCAAGAGGCTCAGAAGCCTCCTTTCAAGAGGCTCAGAAGCCTCCTTTCATGAGGCTCAGAAGCCTCCTTTCAAGAAGCTCAGAAGCCTCCTTCAATTGGCTCAAAAGCCTCCTTTCAAGAGGCTCAGAAGCCTCCTTTCAAGAGGGTCAGAAGCCTCCTTTCAAGAGGCTCAAAAGCCTCCTTTCGAAAGGCTCAGAAGTCTCCTTTCGAAAGGCTCAGAAGTCTCCTTTCAAGAGGCTCAGAAACCTCATTTTAAAAGCCTCTGAGGCCTCCTTTCAAGAGGCTCGGAAGCCTCCTTTCAAGAGGCTCAGGCCTCCTTTCAAGAGGCTCAGGCCTCCTTTCAAGAGGCTCAGAAGCCTCCTTTCAAGAGGCTCAGGCCTCCTTTCAAGAGGCTCAGAAGCCTCCTTTCAAGAGGCTCAGTGCCTCCTTTCAAGAGGCCTCAGCCTCCTTTCAAGAGGCTCAGAAGCCTCCTTTCAAGAGGCTCAGAAGCCTCCTTTCAAGAGGCTCAGAAGCCTCCTTCAAGTGGCTCAGAAGCCTCCTTTCAAGAGGCTCAGGCCTCCTTTCAAGAGGCTCAGAAGCCTCCTTTCAAGAGGCTCAGAGCCTCCTTTCAAGAGGCTCAGGCCTCCTTTCAAGAGGCTCAGAAGCCTCCTTTCAAGAGGCTCAGCCTCCTTTCAAGTGGCTCAGAAGCCTCCTTCAAGTGGCTCAGAAGCCTCCTTTCAAGAGGCTCAAGCCTCCTTTCAAGAGGCTCACAGCCTCCTTTCAAGAGGCTCAGAAGCCTCCTTTCAAGAGGCTCAGGCCTCCTTTCAAGAGGCTCAGAAGCCACCTTTCAAGAGGCTCAGGCCACCTTTCAAGAGGCTCAGGCCTCCTTTCAAGAGGCCCAGAAGCCTCCTTTCAAGAGGTCTGGAAACCTCCTTTCAAGAGGCTCAGAAGCCTCCTTTCAAGAGGCTCAGAAGCCTCCTTTCAAGAGGCCTCAGAGCCTCCTTTCAAGTGGCTCGAAGCCTCCTTTCAAGTGGCTCAGAAGCCTCCTTTCAAGAGGCTCAGAAGCCTCCTTTCAAGAGGCTCAGATACCTTTTCAAGAGGCTCGGATACCTCCTTTCAAGAGGCCTCAGAGCCTCCTTTCAAGAGACTCAGAAGCCTCCTTTCAAGAGACTCAGAAGCCTCCTTTCAAGAGACTCAGAAGCCTCCTTTCAAGAGGCCTCAGGCCTCCTTTCAAGAGGCCTCAGGCCTCCTTTCAAGAGGCTCAGAAGCCTCCTTTCAAGAGGCTCAGAAGCCTCCTTTCAAGAGGCTCAGAGGCCTCCTTCAAGAGGCTCAGAAGCCTCCTTTCAAGAGGCTCAGGCCTCCTTTCAAGAGGCTCAGAAGCCTCCTTTCAAGAGGCTCAGAAGCCTCCTTTCAAGAGGCTCAGAAGCCTCCTTTCAAGAGGCCTCAGAAGCCTCCTTTCAAGAGGCTCAGAAGCCTCCTTTCAAGAGGCTCAGAAGCCTCCTTTCAAGAGGCTCAGGCCTCCTTTCAAGAGGCCTCAGAAGCCTCCTTCAAGAGGCCTCAGAAGCCTCCTTTCAAGAGGCTCAGAAGCCTCCTTCAAGAGGCTCAGGCCTCCTTTCAAGAGGCTCAGAAGCCTCCTTTCAAGAGGCTCAGAAGCCTCCTTTCAAGAGGCTCAGAAGCCTCCTTTCAAGAGGCTCAGAAGCCTCCTTTCAAGAGGCTCAAGCCTCCTTTCAAGAGGCCTCAGAAGCCTCCTTCAAGAGGCTCAGAAGCCTCCTTTCAAGAGGCTCAGCCTCCTTTCAAGAGGCTCAGAAGCCTCCTTTCAAGAGGCTCAAGCCTCCTTTCAAGAGGCTCAGAAGCCTCCTTTCAAGAGGCTCAGAAGCCTCCTTTCAAGAGGCTCAGGCCTCCTTTCAAGAGGCTCAGAAGCCTCCTTTCAAGAGGCTCAAAGCCTCCTTTCAAGAGGCTCAAGCCTCCTTTCAAGAGGCTCAGCCTCCTTTCAAGAGGCTCAGAAGCCTCCTTTCAAGAGGCTCAGAAGCCTCCTTTCAAGAGGCTCAAGCCTCCTTTCAAGAGGCCTCAGAAGCCTCCTTTCAAGAGGCTCAGAAGCCTCCTTTCAAGAGGCTCAAGCCTCTTTTCAAGAGGCTCGGAAGCCTCCTTTCAAGAGGCTCGGAAGCCTCCTTTCAAGAGGCTCGGAAGCCTCCTTTCAAGAGGCTAGGAAGCCTCCTTTCAACCCAGCAAACACAAGATCGTATATCAGAGCGAATAAGTGTACAAAGTGGAGGCCATATACGCGCATTTTGCACGCAGTCAAATGGAGGAATGCGCCTATATCGCCTCCACCTTGTACATTTATTCGCTAGCATATGCGATTTTTTGTTGGCTGGGAAGAAGCTCGGGAGCCTCCTTTCAAGAGGCTCGGGAGCCTCCTTTCAAGAGGCTCGGAAGCCTCCTTTCAAGAGGTCCGCAAGAGGTTCAAGAGCTCGAAGGCTTCCACGTGAAGTTATCTCTTCGCAATTTAATCACATTTTGCATTTACAAGAAGGGTATGCGATAATTCACTTTTTCTTGACGAAGCGAAACGAAACGAAATTTAAAATGTCTATGCTGATTCGAAACAAAGCGAAACGAAATGTAGATTTATTTTCGATACCACGAAACGATACGAAATAAAAGTCTATTTAATTCGAAATTTTTCGAAACGAAACGAAATTTTATTTTATTTCCGCGGAATTTTTGTTAAGTTGCTTACGTACGCAATTTTAATAAAATTTTTAGAATTTTTTTTTTGTTGCTCTCTAAAATATTATTTTTGGGCAATTTTTTTAGAGGGGGGGGGGAGAAATAATTGCTTTTAAATATTTGTATTTTCCTAACTGTTATGCAACAAATAGAGTTTTAGTAACAGAAGAAGCAGGAAGAAGCATATGCCCCCAAATATGATCAGTTTTATATCAGTTTGCAATTCTTCTCGTGACGAGCACATAACGGATTTAATTCTTTTAGAACCCTTATTTCACCTTAAAATTAATTGATTATGCTAAAGTAGACTAAAGATGAGCAAATCAGCACGAGCTATCCAAGGCTCGACAGCAAAACCGATCATCGCTTATGATCATAAGAGCGTAACTGTGTTAATCGATATCTCTTCGTCGATGATTTCTTTTTAACATTGCAGCAAATTTGGACAGTTTGCCATAGATTTTACGGTTTGAGGTGGTAAAGAATGGTTCCATCTTGCTTCAGAAGCAACAATTATTTGAATCTTTTGCGTTATTAACGAAAGAAAAAATCTTTGTATCTTTTGCGATATTACCGAAAGAAAAATCTATGAAGAGAAATCGATCAATGCAGTTACGCTCTTATGAAACTATGCGCGAGATATGATTTGTCACGAGATATGATTTGTCACGATCAGGGGGGTAGACACTTGAATCATTTAATTAATTATTTTTTAGAGTCATTTTGATTTTTTTTTAAATCTTTTGAATTTTTTCTGAATCATTAGCAATCCCGCCAGTTTAATCCCGCTATAATTTGTTTCAGTGTACTTGATGGATATGATCTGTCAAAAAGAAATCAAAACTTGCCGCTGAACCTGATCATCTCCCAAACTCCTCAACGGAACAACGTCGTCCCGGGGGTCTGATGTTTTGGTTGTGTTTTCGTAGTGTAGATGCAGTCTCGTTTCTTCTGCTTGTCGTTTATGGAACTGTCAGTGTGGAACGCACCTATCTCTTTCTTTCCCATGATTCTTCTTATGGCTGTCAGTGCGGAATTTTCTATGTTGGCTACGAAATGAACTGTGGTGGAGGTATATAAGTGTCAGTCCCGTGCGTCGTCCAGCATCGGAATATTTCTGGAATATCTTCAAAGGATTCCGCGTGCAGTTTGCCAGTGCGATAAATAGGAATAGTCGAGCCCCAACTTCAGCACAGCAACGGATAGATTCCCTAGATTCCAAAGGCAGGCAGATAACCTGTAGCAGAGAATTCGAAATATGAGTCGCCTGATCCTCGGAGCAAGCTGCTCGGTTTATTTCATACTTCCCTGATGCACCTCCGACTAGTGATTTTTTAACGATGTACAATGCGCAACTAGCTGTGTTATTTTGTTTGATATGTGCCAATGATTCGGAAAGGTTTCCCAGGATATTTGCATTTGTATTTTGCATCGTGATGATAATTTTGCTTCGTGAAGATAATGCTACTGATAGTTGCGCTTTTTTCAATGCGGCATCTCCCAGAAATGTTTCCAATGGTAAATTTCCTGGAATTTGACCCTCACCCCCAATGAGCAGTTGTAAAGCGAACTAAACCCATTTGGCGATCGTTCGATTATGAACGATTATTATTGCCGAAATTAATTTGTCCAGCTTAATACTTGCCTAGGGGCCCTCCTTAGCCTTGTGGTATTAGATGTTTAAAGCAAGACCATGCTGAGGGTGGCTGGGTTCGATTCCCGATGTCGGTCTAGAACATTTGTGGATTGGAAATTGTCTCGACTTCCCTGGGCATACAAGTATACGAATGCAAAATGGTAACTTGACTCAGTTAACTACTAACTGTAGAAGTGCTTAATGAACACTGAGCTGCGAGGCGGCAATGTTCCAGTGGGGGATGTAATGCCAATCTAGGTAAGGTATAGGTATAAGTTATAATCCGAAGTCTCAAGCATAAAGTTGCTTGATCGAGGAGCATACCTCATCTTGAGACGTCGCTGGTGTCCTCCCAGATTACAATTCCATGCTTGCTCACAGATTTTATCTTAATTCTCGCTAATAAAGATATATAAAAAAACCAAGATTAATCCGCCTAGCGGTAATGATGCCTTTCTCGTCATTTATGAAGTGTATTGAAAATATCACATTAAATAGAAAGGGAAAAAAGCGTTTTAAGGGGAGATCCGGTTATCTATCAATTTTCGTGTGTTAGCGTTCATATATGTAGGGGGAATGACGGCTTTGGCAGGTTTTGTTCTATTATTGGCAGGGGGGTTTTTTATGACTGACTAGGCTCAAATTTGGCCTAAACATTCTTTACACATCAAAGAATGTTGTGGTCAAATTTCATAAAATTTGGTCGACAAAAACCCCCTGCCAATAATAGAACAAAATCTGCCAAAGCCGTCTTTCCCCCTATATGCATTTAAAAAGCTTCTGAAAAAAAAATCGTTTTTAATTTTTTTTTCAAGCGGGGACCTTTGCGAAAAATCAAGAAAAAAAAATTGTTTTAATAACTCCGGAACCCAATGGCCGATCGGGCCAATTTTCAATAGCAAAAAAAAACTAGGCCGCGTTACCCGTCGAATGCAACCTGTTGCAAGCAAATCGGATAATGCTAAGTACAAAAAAGTGTGTCTCAATTTTTTTGTACACACACACAAACAGACATCACCCCAAATCGTCGAGCTGAGTCGATTGGTATATAACAATATGTGTCTTCGAGCCTTCTATAAAAAGTTCGGTTTTGGAGTGGTCCTGTAGCCATTCCGTATACTAGTATACGAGAAAGGCAAAACCCTGATTAATCCACCTAGCGATGTTGATGGCTTTATCGTGCAATAGATGTATCAAAAGCATGAGTGTGCATTTTTTCAACGGGTAGAAATAGTATTTGGCCATAACTTCTGAGCCCATTGTTCGATCTGACCAATTTTCAATAGCAAAAAATGGGTCCGGATTCCGTAGACATCACCTCAGTTTGTGGAGCTGAATCGATTGGTATATAATATAACACTATGGATCTCCGAACTTTCTATCAAAAGTTTTGGAGCCGTAATGTACATATGTACATATGTATATATACTTAGTATACAATAAAGGCCAAAAATATTTCATCTTCGCTCCTTCGCAATATATGGCCAGCCCACCTCTACACTTTTGGTTATCGTTAAAAAATATGAAACAATTACAATAAAATACAATGAATTATTGGCAGTGGCTGATTTTCTACTCGCCGCAGCCACATCCAGGCGCTATAGTATATGCACAAAATAGCCTGCAAGAGTTAACCGCCAGAAATTTGTATGGCGAAAGACATCTAACGCTGGTTTTCTCAAAATTAGGAACTTTTCATGAAAAACTATTTGGTATCGGTTATGAGGGATGGTGTCCGCTACTACGCCTACCAAATATTTTTTCGATTAAAGTGCTTAATTTTAAGAAATCGAACCTTAGATGCCTTTCGCCATACTGATTTCAGGAAGTTAACTCCTAGTGTACCGCTGTAAGCACGCTCAAAGCAGTCGATTCATTGTCAACATAGATCAGAAGTCGCTGATGATACTTCTAGCTTCTGTATGATTTCTACACAGAAGGTCACACTGGCGTACAATAACACAGAATCTTCTTCTTCTTCTTCTTATTGGCATTACATCCCCACACTGGGACAGAGCCGCCTCGCAGCTTAGTGTTCATTTAGCACTTCCACAGTTATTAACTGCGAGGTTTCTAAGCCAGGTTACCATTTTTGCATTCGTATATCATGAGGCTAACACGATGATACTTTTATGACCAGGGAAGTCGAGACAATTTCCAATCCGAAAACTGCCTAGACCGGCACCGGGAATCGAACCCAGCCACCAGCCACTCGCGTCTTAGCGCACGGCTAAGGAGGGCCCCACAGAATCTTATTACTTTACTTTATGCTTGAAACCCGTTTGAAAATGATGTCCATAGTTTAAAGGAAGAGGGGTTCAAGATTTTGTGTTTTTTCGGTATATGAAAAAGAGACAGAGGGGCGAGGGGATCTAAAAATCTCACAAAAAGTAGTGGATATCATATTTGAATCACCATTGCTATTACTGTATATACTTTAGCGCCTGGATGCTGGCGGCAGAATGTAGGAAACCAGCCCTTGCATGTGATTTATTGAAAGTTTGTGATCTTCAGGGTCGAACACATCCGACCATATGCGATGAAGTTGAAGTCTACGATGATGTAGTATTGTGTTCGTTCCATAATTCCTTTGGTCTTTCTGACGTTGATGGTGAAGTGAGACCCGCTACAGAGGAGATTGTTGAGCTTATCCTGCATATCGTCGTTCAAAAAGTGTATCGCAACCCATCTAGTGGCTATGAAATAATGATAAAACGCTTCGTTCTTGCTTGTATCTCGTTGGGGAGTATATTTTTTCGGCACAGATGCAGTAAAACAAGTTGAAATGCATTTTAAGAACTGGTGCCCTCAGCGGTATTAGGCTTATCCCCGAAATTCGAATCAGTTCGTTATCGTAACAGCTTGCAAAAGGCTTCTCTCACGGTAGATAGCACTATCGTGAGTATACAAACAGAGGTAATAAAGTAAGAAACGTTTTTTACATCAGATGCTCCCATGTGTTCGAAGGATTTCTATTGTTAACACTGTTGTCCTCGAATTCCGTCTAGCGAATGGAGGATCTCCGATAAACATTACAGGTGGCGACTAGCGAGTCAATTTAGATCCTGTTGCTATTCTTGCTGTCAGAACAGATTCTTCTATAACTGCGGCAATCGATTATTAAGAAATAAGTGGCCAAGGGCGCTGCTGTTATGACCGAAGATGTCGAATCTAGCTATCTATGGCATCGAGTTCGAGAGCAGAATTAAAATCATATCCAATTTTGCGGATTAATGATGTCTGAAACTTGATTATGCATATGTACAACATGTGATAGATTTAGTTCGGAAAAGGTATTGGAGGGTAACCGCCCCTTCGGTGGGGTTTGATCCCACGACCCCAGTTGGGGTCGTGGGATCAAACCCCACCGAAGGGGCGGTTACCCTCCAATACCTTTTCCGAACTAAATCTATCACATGTTGTACATATGCATAATCAAGTTTCAGACATAGTAATTAATTTCCACTCCGGGTGGCTTAATACCCGGCATATAGGCAATTAACTTTGAATGTACGGATTAATGATGCTGAAAAGATAAAAAGGAGTAGTGAGAATCAATAATATGTATTCATGAAGTTTTTTTTCTCATGTGCACAGCATTTGTAGGTATATAAATAAAGTCTGCATAAATTTCGTGAGGATTCTATTGGCAGTCGATGGATAATTCCATTGGGAAACGCTGGAGGATTCATTTTGAAATCGCTGGATAATTCCATTCAGAAATGCTATATGTGGCTATATGATTCCATTAGGAAACTCAGGAGGATTCTATTGGGTGACGGAAAAATTCTATAGAGTTTGCTGACGTCTAATCATCTCTCTCTTTCAAGTGCATAGATGGGATGGGAACCTATCTCGTCAATGTGTTTGAATAAAACAGATGATTAGATGTCAGCAAGATCAATTGAGAAACGCCGGATGATTCCATTGAGAAACGCTGGAGGATTTCATTTGGAATTGCTGCATGGTTCCATTGGGAAACACTGGAGGATTCTTTTGACAATCGCTGAATAATACAATTGGGAAACGCTGAATGATTCCATCGAAAAACTCTGAGGATTCCATTGGAGAAACACAGGTGAATTCTATTGCGGAACGCTAGAGGATTCGATTTGGTATTGCTGCAGATTTCGAAACAATCTGTTGGCGTACATCTTCTTCTTCTCTATATATAAAAATGAATTTTTATTTCTTTTGAGGCAATATAACTCACGAACGGATGGACCGATTTGCAAGATTTCCTAACCAATCGATTCGTCTAGGCTCCGCTGTGTTTGTATATATAAAAAGCTGGAAAATTGAACGGAAAAAGCTGAAAAATTGTCAAAATGCATTGTTTTCACAAATTTTAAAGAAAATCATTGAGAAAAAAATTAAATCGATCTAGAATGCGACGACCAACCAAACGATTGACAGTTGGACCGACAAAAAACCCGAGCGAGATCGGGCAGGTTCGACTAGTCATAAATAAAAAATGATTACATTGGCAAACGCTGAAGGATTCCATTTGGAATTGTTGCATGATTGATCCCATTGGAAGTCGCTGAAGGATTTCTCTGGCAATCATTGGATAATTCCATTAGGAAACGCTGGATTATTCCATTGCAAAACTCTGGAGGAATCTGTTGGAGAAACGGGAGGATTCTATTAAGGAACGCTGAATAATTATATTGGGGAACGCTGGAGGATTCCATTGAAGATACACTGTAGGATTCTATTGGGGGACACTGGAGGATCCCATTTGGAAATGCTGCATGTTTTTATTACGAAACGCTGGAGGATTCCATTGGGAAACGCTGGAGGATTCTTTTAGCAATTGCTGGATGATTCCATTAGAAAACTCAGGGGGAAACGGAACGATTATATTGAGAAACGCCGAATGATTCTATTGGGAAACGCTGAAGGATTCCATTTGGAATGAATTAAATGCAGTGGCTGGTTTGCTACCCGCCACTACCAGCAACAGGCGCTATCGTATATGCGCAAACAGCAGCGTGGAGTTAACCGCCAGAAATGTGTATGGCGAAAGGCATCTAAGGCGGGTTTTCTTTAAACAAGGAACTTTCAATGAAAACTATTTGGTACCAGTTATGTGGGAAGGTATCCGCTACTACCCCTACCAAATAGTTTTACGATGAAGGTGCCTAATTTCGAGAAATCGAGCCATGCCTTTCGCCATACTGATTTCAGAAAGTTAACTCCTTGTGTGCCCCTGTAACTACCATCAAAGCAGGCAATTCATTGCTGCATGATTTCATTGAGAAACTCTGGAGGGTTCCGAAACACTGAAAGATTATATTGGGGAAAGCTGAAGGATTCCATTGACAATCGCTGGAAAATTACATTGGGAATTCCTGGTCTCCTGGATACTGGACGACTTTATCAGCTTTACCTGAAAGATTACATTGGGATTTGTTGGAATCAATTGGGAAACGATGGGGGATTTCACATTTCCATTTCCACATTTCACATTTCCATAGCTATGGGTTTATATAGGAAATTGCTGGATTTCATTGGGACACACCAGAGGATCACTTAAAGATTTTTTTGAGGATCTTATTTGAATTCTATTGTAATTCGCTGAAGAATTTCCGTTGGGAAAGAGTATATTATATACGGAATCCCTTAGGGGCTTCCTTCGCCTATTGCTAGACAAAGATACTAAACTACAAAGACAGAGCATGCCGAAGGCTGCTAGGTCCGAAAGTATCATCGAGTTAGACTCATAAAGACACATACACATTCATGTTTCGTGATGGGACGCAAGACACTGTAGCAGACCCCGTGTTAATCTGGTTCGACCGGTGTTTCGTCACTCTGACCAGGTTATCCAACGGATAGCTGT
Organism: Armigeres subalbatus; assembly: GCF_024139115.2. Taxonomy (NCBI): domain Eukaryota; kingdom Metazoa; phylum Arthropoda; class Insecta; order Diptera; family Culicidae; genus Armigeres; species Armigeres subalbatus. The sequence goes on from NC_085141.1 coordinate 24,852,171, forward strand.
TGACCATGCCATTTGATCACTATTGACCGCTACTTGCTGACTAGCAAGGCAAGGAAATCCATACGTGGCATTCTTTGCTTAGGGCGGTATCCACTTTCAGGATGATCATTAACCGCGAAAGATCGTTGAAATCGATTCTAGAAAAAAAAAGAGATCGATATGAAACATTGATTAAAATTTAATCTATTTCCACCAACACTTACCATGAGCACTTTCGGTTTTGCCAGCCGCGCTGATAAGCTCCCTCATGCACCATACGAATCACCGGATCTGCAAAAATATCACCGAATCTGCCGGAACACCGACGGATTTGAGAACGCCTTCAGAAGAATCGAGACTTCCGGGGCTGCGCCGAGAGCAGCAGCTTGGTTTTGTTTGTTTTGTTTTTACAAAATCTCGCCGCACTGAAAAAACATCAAGGCGAGACATAAATTGATAAAAAAGTTTCATCCCGCCGAATCATTCTGAATCTTTTTGATTTTTTTTTAATCTTTTCAGTGATTCGAGAAATGATTAAAGTGTCTTCCCCCCTGGTCACGATACTATAAAGTAGGACTTCTTCAATTAAGGCTCAAGAAAAGTAGGACAATGAAAAGTGCTTTCTGAATGATTTACCACCGGCGTTGTTTCGTCTGTCTCTTTTCGTCCTTCGAAAAATTGTGATTGCAGTAGTGCAACACTGAGAAATACCACAAGCACTCATTCAAAAAATATGGATTCGTGTAGTGGTTTGATGCCAATTTTTGTTCCCCCTTAAGTGCAAGAAACAGCTGATATGGACAGTATGAGCTGAACCTAAAGGCAATCATTGGTCTTTACTTTCAGCAATTCGTCTAATATTTCAATCCGTTCTGGACTTTGGCAAATTCCATACAAAGAGCTAGATATACCCACGACTCAGGAATGCTATAAACATATTTTTCAAATAGTCAAACAATATGACAAAATTTCAAACCTTCTTAAGGACTGTATGTATATTTAGTTGAATCGCTGAATATTGACTGTTATATCATATTTAAGTTATATTGAGCATCTTCAATCCTCTAGAAATTTTATTCTTACTTTCGGTGTGATTCAAATTGTAGTTTGAATGTGAAATTATGCACATTTTGTTTTTCTTAGGACCTTCTTCATGCGAGAAGAGAGAAGAGAAGAGATTTCATCAAGGGTGCTAGGAATCCACGACTTTGCATTCTAGACAAAGTTATCAGAAAAACTAATTCTTATTACAAACACTAGCTTTATGTACCCGGCCTTGCTCGGAATTGCCAGTTTGGTTTTCAGTTTTTTATCACAATCAGAAAAGGCAAAACCACTTGGTCAACAGAGTAAGTGTGTTAACTTATTGATAATTTATCATTTGATTAAAAGAAGCATTGACTGATCTTGAAAAAGGAATCGTTGGTTTGAATAGCCTTATTCCGGGCAAACGTCAATTGCTAAAGAAGGAAAAACATCCACCGATGCTTGTTCCGGCCAAACGCCCATTTTTAAAGAAGGGATCACACTCACCGTTGCCTTATTCCGGGCAAATGCCTACTTTTAAAGAAGCAATCACACCCATGATCCAGAAGAAAATACATTAATCATTGCTTTTCACTGGGCAAACCAAGATTCCGATGAAGGGTAACAATTATCATTGCTCTATACCCAGCAAATGCATGCTTTCTATGAAAGATTTTTCTGATGTTGTTCATAATTATCCCAAATTTCCTTCATGTCGAATGACCTTAGGCCAAATAGTGTTATGTAAATAGCCTGCTTCATTCAGGGATATGTCATTTTCAGGAAAATGTCATATTCTGGGATATGTGTATCGGTGAGAATCATTTTTTTAGAAATATAATTTTCGTTAAAGTCATTTTTAGGGAAATGTTTTAACCGGGAAAATGTTATTGTCGAGAATTTGCTATTTTTGAGGAATTCGGGAAATTTGTTTTCGGAGCATTGTGCGATCTTATAGAACTAATGAATGAACTAAATTAGAGGGATTTTAAATTAAGTCGTTTTCTAAACAATACCCAACCCCAATGACCTCCCGCATTTCAAACTGGCCCAAGAATTGGCCCATGCGGTAAAATGGTATACTAAACTTTTCGTTTAATAAATATACCCTCTCTCTCATTCAGGTATGACACTCCTATCCAGTCTGATATAGTCTTCCTTAAACAGAGAATATGGGCTCCAAATTTGGTGGACATCGGTAAATGGTCTCAAAAGTTATGCTGAATTGATCGATAACTAAACAATACCCCTTTCTCACAACCTCCCCCCCTCTTTTTGAAATGACCTACCCACTTCCACTAAAATTGTTTCCTTAGGACATACAATATTTGATACAAAATTGGTTCAAATCGGTCATTGGATTCAAGACTTACATTGTGTTACTACATCGATTGCTCAACAATACCTTCCCCCCATACCCTTCCTTTTTCAAAAAGCATCCCTAACCACACTATCGTCGTCTCCTTAAGATATAGAATGTGTGTTCCAAATTTGGTTGAAATCGGCCAAAGGGTTCAAAAGATACACTGAATTGATGAATAACTAAGCAATACCGCTCCCCCCACACCCTCCCTCTTTTTCAAACAGCATCTCTATCTCCCCTATCGTCGTCCCTTTAAGATAAAGAATGTGTGTTCCAAATTTGGTTGAAATCGGCCAATGGGGCTCAAAAGGTACACTGAGTTGATCAATAACTTAGCAATACCCCTTCCCCCACACCCTCCCCCTTTTCCAAAGAGCATCCCTAACCCCCCTATCGTCTTAAGATAGTGTGTTCCAAATTTGGTTGAAATCGGTCAATGGGTTTAGAAGTTATGCTGGCACATACATACAAACATTGAGTTTTATATAATAGATTTAAACTCTAAGCCTGACGTAATAAAAGCTGCGTTAAATTCGACGCATTTTCGTTAGAAATAGGATCACCTAAAAAAAATAAATAAAAGATGCTTTTCGTTTTCTGTTGACCATTTCCAACAAAACTCTTAAGACGTTTTCTAGAATAAAATTAAATACGTACCTGTTTATCGACTCGGAATGGGGTTACGTAAATAGTAGACGTCAAGATATAGGCAACAAAATTTGAAAACAGCCTCTATGATTTTTTTCAACGGCGCAGCCGGAATTTTGAGTAATTTAAAATATGATATGAGTTTAAATAAGTTTAGGAATTCCTCGGAATTCCGTTAAATTTTGTTTAAAGCTAGTTTTTGATGGCGAAATTTGTGCCAATTAACGAAACGAAATCAAAAATCAGATTTCGCCATGCTCTAATTCCGCGAAACTCCGCGGAATTTCGTTAAGAATCACCTGAAACAAAATTTTTCGAAATACCGCATATGCTTAATTTACAAGCCATGAACTGCTTTGTATTAGTGATATGGATGGAGTTTGTATACAGTATTGACCCGATTTTGTCAGTTCCCGATTCTGTCTACCCCCGGTTTTATCACGTTTCGATCCGATTTTGTCACCCAAAAATCTTTGAAAATTTTAGTCGTTCTTCTTAGTTTTGTAAATAATACCGCAAACAACAATGTTTTTAATGAAATAACTTTTACCTAACATTTACCAATGGGCCTCGAAGGCTTTTATAAAAAGTTCGTTTTTGGAGTGAAATGATAGCCTTTCGTTAAAATTTTGATGTGCGAAAAAGGCGTTTTCTTAAACCTTGTTTTATCGCCAGAGACTCTTGATTATTCATAAATATTTTGATTTCAGAATGCTTCGTCATTCAATTTCCCGGGCTCGTTCCACTGCACCGTACTTGTTATCGCACGTTCGGATGAAATGTGCTTCGACCACGCCCCTGGAAGGTTATCGACCAATTTCTGGATTTTTGGTTACTGTCATTGCGCCGCCGACAGGATTATCAAAATGTTTGTTTTCTTTTTGTTCTTTTAGTAATATACATATTGCGATTTTCCCTGAGAAGTTTTGTTTTGTGTTTTGCAATGATAAGAAGCAGTTTCAAAAACAAAAATCTAGTGTGAGCTGGTTAGAATGACAGTAATGATTTGTGTTAAAAATCTTCGAATTTTATTGGATTGATTTTTTTCCTAAGCAACATTTTAATGTTGCCAAAATGGCGATGTTGCCAAAAACGGGAAAAAAATTTCATACAAAATTTCATTTTTTTTTTTGCATGATTAAAGCTAAATACTTAGAATATGTACTACAAAGTATGTAGAGTCTATTTAAGTGATGCAAGTGAATCATAAATGACAATTTTGCTATATTATTCATAACTCGGAGATTATAGTTCAAACAAAATTGAAACAAACTCAAGAATGATAATCAAACGATATAGGGTAACCGGCGGTAATGTTGGCCCTGGATGTAACATTGGCTCATCACGCAAATAATTCTATATTTCAGCGATAATACGTCGATTTGTAGGGAGATATTAACCACTGCTTCTTTAGAAAAGTGTATCAAACATATATCTGCTTCATAACTCTAGATTTATACACTTCTTAAATCATTAAAAGCAATTATCTTGCGTGAAAAATCACTTTTACTCAGTTTTTTAGCAGCCATGTTTCGTTGACTTATGCAGGCTGGCTGTGCTAGAGTTTTTCTTTTGCCCAATAAAAGAGTTTTCTGAATGAACATACCTGCTTTCGCACATCAGATGAATGGATAACAACCACATTATGTCAGCTATCATTTTTATTTCACAATTTCCATTAGTAAAGCGACATAATTAACCAAAACTTTTTTGGACAACACTGGAGGCACCTGTAGCCAAATGGTGGCATGCGCTTTCGATTTGTAGCACCACGTTAGTATAAGTGAAACTCTAAAATCAAAACATCCTCACCAATAACCCTGTACTGGAGAAAATAACCGAAAGCTGCAGATAGAATATCCGATACTTGCGATTATGTTGCTAAGAATTTTTGTAAAAACAGGTTAATCCACTCAGCGGTTAAGTTTCATTCGCAAATAACATAACGCTAAACTCAACCCACACCAAGCCTCTAGTAATGCTTCATGTATGGTAGGGTTCTGAAATTTATAAAGTCCTTAACGCTCAGACAAGTACCTTCCCACAACCTAAAACGTCATGTAGTTTGTAAATGGGCCCTCATGATGCTTTTCTCAAATCACGATATAATCGCTTTCATTCGCAGAACATACCAAAAATAATTGCCTACCTTACGGCTTCTAAACACGATTCAAGCAAAAGCGATTCAAGCATCAACCTTTCGTGGTTCGATACACCATTTTCTTCATAATTTTGCAAATAAATGATTCAATTGGTGTAAGAATATTTAGTTTTATCATCTTTCGCATGAATCCTTCAAACAATTTCTCATTTGATAATGGAAAGATACAATGGATTACAATATTATGTTTCATTAAATAAACTTTCAACGTCATTTCATGTGCATAATTTCAAGTCAAATTACTTGACAAATACCTTCATCATAATTTAGATTTATTATTGCTTGCAAAATGTATTTTGATCTGTAAAATGATACCGAAAAAGTATTCTTTCAACTCGGGAAGTTGAAACACGTGAGAGTTTTGAGAGGATTCACAACAGCTGATCGATATAGAGAGGAGTGGAATCAAACGCACGTACCAATCATGAAACTTCAATACAGGCCGAGTTAAAAACAAGCATCCAATAATTGTATTTATGAATAATTGTGTAATAATATCAGGTAGTTGGCACAGTTATACCTGTTTATGCACAGTGCAAAGTAAGGAATTGCCTTGAATAAGTTTTACAATTGGCTTTCTTCAGTAGTGCGTTATGCATCATCCCCACCTAAAGCATTGTTTACGTTTTGGAAAAAAGTTACTTTGAGAGTATCGCGAGAGCGAGAGCAACACAACTGCCATGGTTTCAACTAGCAGTAAATCTCAAAATTATGCGGCAGCCAATAATTAACGTATGCAATTTGTTTGAAGGCACAACATGGGGGCTAGAACATGTAGCCTTTTTGCAATTGCAGTTTTTAATACAGTTTTCATTTTTCTAAACTTCTTCACTTGCAAATATGGTAAATATTTGGGAAAAATGATTCATATAATAGTATTTTCGTTAGCATGTCCTTGGTAAGCATGCTATTGGGGGGATCTGAAACGCACTCTCACAATCAGTGTGGTAGTATTTTACATGCAACCAATTAGAATTCACGCTCAATAAGATGATTTGATTTTCTCTATTTGTTTGCATGCTGCCTTTATTCAACGCAAGCAAAATGACTGGCACTATAAACAGCAACCCGTCTTTATCTCTCGTATGTTCGAAATCAACAATCACTCGTCTCAAGTGGGCTGAAAAATTATCCACCTGATAGGGACAAGGATGCCGACGTTTTGTCCATTTCTCTCGAGACTTTCGCTGGTTTTAATGAGATATTGCGGACATTCATCGTCGTTTTTTGCTATTTGGCGTCAAAACCAAATGTAAGCAAGCCGACTGGTGGAATAATTCTGGTTGAAAATGCAATATATGAAGATTTATAACGATAAATGTGCTCATCCATAGCATAATGGGCCAAGGTTTGAGCCGTTACCCCTAGTAACGAATTAGCCAATTTCATAATAATGAAATAATATTTGAAATTAACACAAGCGTCAGCCACGTCCTTACAAAAAATTGTGGTGATAAAAATAACGTTTCTATTGTAGTCCATTGAAGTACTGCCTTCAATCTGACATCTCATATAAATTTTAGTCCACCATAAATGTGTTTTTTATCATAATTCACTATGTAGTAAATCAAATAGCGATCCGACGGATACAAGATGACTAAATGTGCTACAAATTTCGAATTATTATATAATGGATTTTGAAGGAGGCCAACTTTCTTGTGGTCGGTGTGATTAAGAGTAAAGTTCTGTACACAATTTACGCTGACATTATGGAAAAGCAAGGCATAAGACATTCCACTGTTTTAGAAAATGGTAACGGAAATCTGCATTCTGCACATTAATCAAGCGTATCCAATGTAGTGTGAGTATGGGTTAACTACACTCGACTCACTCAAACCAAATCCCTTTGCACTAGTCGGTCTCCTAGCTCTCAAGCCAGGAATATTTCAGGCGGCAATAATTGATCCATGAGCACAATGTGCAACTCGAACTACGAGTGACAGTGTGGCCAATTGGAAGCTGGAAGGCCATTTGCGGCATGACACTCGACAGCAGTCAAGCTACGGATAAACTGGTGCTCGCTGCAGGTCATCGCACTCCAGTTCTCCACGCACTACTTTCATTATTATAACTTTGAAAAGATGGAAGAATCCTACATCAGACTGAAGAGGGTAGCAAAGCAGATCGGACTGGTCATTAACACGTTGAAGATGAAGTAGGCTCAAGAGAGAAAACCGCCATTCACCACGAGCTTGTATCAATGGTCAATAGACTGGCCCAGATTACTATGGGGAGAAAAAATGTTGTCGAATTCCACGGGGCACCCCCCAGAATTGTGTCTTTGGGTGAGAAAATCAATCTCTGAAAATTTCAGCTCAATCGCTTGTTGCATAAGCTGGCGCATTTGATTTGAAGTTTGTATGGGGATTTCAGCCAAAATGTATAGGAAAATACACCTCCGTCACTCATTCGATCTGGAAATTGGTTCTGATTGCTCGATTGACCTCAGAATTGCAAAAACGGCAGTTGGTATGCTACAGAACAATTTCACAGAACATTGCATGATGATTATATGAACTTTTATATAATTTTCGGCTGATTTATTAGTAGCTGATTTGTGTATTTTTGGGTTTTTTGATCGAATCGCATCAGCCGAAACCTATTTAAAAGTTCCTTTAATCATCATACAATGTTCTGTGAAATTGTTCTGTAGCATATCAACTGCCGTTTTTGCAATTCTGAGGTCAATCGAGCAATCAGAACCAATTTCCAGATCGAATGAGTGACGGAGGTGTATTTTCCTATACATTTTGGCTGAAATCCCCATACAAACTTCAAATCAAATGCGCCAGCTTATGCAACAAGCGATTGAGCTGAAATTTTCAGAGATTGATTTTCTCACCCAAAGACACAATCCTGGGAATTAGACAACTTTTTGTTTCCTGGGCCAGTCTAATGATCAATTTTAAACAATAAGACGCTTTGAAATAAAATTGTTTGCTTATTATCTATACGGTGATGCAGCAGAAAGACGGAAAAAATGACAAAATGACAGTTTCTCGACTGGTATGTGAATAAAACGAGCAGAAAAGTTTCAATGGAAATTGTTTGCAATGAGCGGTAATACGAGTGGTGGTTCATTATTTCAGTGAAAGTGCCCACTATTCGTACAGAGCCCATAATACGCATATAAACCTTAATGACATTCACTTTTGGTTTTGTTTATCCTGTTACATATTAATAAAAAGGTTTTAGCTCTGAAAAGTAATAACCTTCCCTTCAGTACCTTCAGCAAAGTCTGTGCGTCTTAACAAGGAAGGCTATAAAAAGCACAAAAGAATAGAGTTACTATATTTAAGACTCAAAGGTGCAGCCCAATCGGGTTGTACGCAAAGGGGACGAAAGACTACGTAGCTATTCGAAATTGATGGTATATGCCATGTTAATTTGTGTCTTTTTATTAACATTGAGCAAACTGTTAGGAAGACAGCTGAATCAAGGAGCCGAATAGGTGCTCTTAGTTAGATAGACTTTGAGTCTCCAACCGTGGAATTATTATGTCTCATCGGCCTCATCGCCGCTGAAGCCACTGGTTTTCATTGGAGCACATCAGAATCCTAGAGAACACCATCCTCAATAATGTCCGGAATAAAGGAGAAATAAGCAGAATCAAAAGTAGCGTCAAACCAAACCCAAATATATTTATTTAAAACGTTTGGTTTTCGCCAGCAAAGCGTACGTTGCAAAGTGAGGAGAACCTTAAGAATGATTTACACATTTCTCGATGATTTTTCGGTAAGCCTCCACCATTTGGAATACATTTTTCAGCATAGCCACTACTACCCACGCCTTTGTGCTGCTGTGTCCGCTCCGTTGCATCAAATTTTGTCGAACCTCTTTTTGCGAAATCCCGACCAAAATGGCTCGCGCGCGCTGGAAAGCAGCTTTATTGTATTCAATAAATTAAGCCCGTTAGCCCCGCCCCTTTGTGATCTGATATGGGTGTAAATATAATGTGCACTCATAACGATCAATGAAAGGGCAGGGCTAATTGGATTACTTGATTAGATATAAGAAAGCTGCTTTCCAGCGCGCGGAGAATGACAAATTCTAAGGATCCTATGAAATTTTATCGCAAGAATCTGAATTTGGTTATGAGCTGTTGGTTATCTAAGAATCGTGTTGCTGTGAAGAATAACAACAGAAATTTGACCACTTGTCATATGACGAGTTTGTACAATCCCATTGAATTCCACCACTTAATTGTAATTGTAATTGTATCTGTCAAGATACAATTAAGTGGTGGAATTCAATGGGATTATACAAACTCGTCTTATGACAAGTGAAGACATTCCACTAAAAAGCTCAAAATAATTTTCTTAAAGAAATTTGACTCAAGACGAAGTTTCTTCATATTACAAAACATTATCTCTTGGCATCTGTCTGTCCGAGCGATGTTCGCCGAAGGGTGGTTGCTGTTGATAGTTTCCACTGAGGTGGCGTTTTCATCGATTTTATACAAAAGAAGGTTGATCCGACTATCCGAAATAATGTTTCTTCAAATCGTAACTAGCAAATTTGATAGCGCATCGGAGGGAGATGATGCAATAAATTTAAATGGGTGGGATCTGGGACGGGACTTGCCAAGAGGAAAAAATGTAACTTCAGCTGCTGCCAGTCAACTGCTGTCACGAACTGTCAGGTGCAGCCAGCAGATTTTTGTTTGAAAGTATTGGTATCCCAAATAAAATATTCCGCATGATTTTTGATTTACTAAGCCTTTTTCACTTTTACGAAATTATCCGTTTAGCTTATTAATAATCAGTTATAAACGTGTGTTTTGTTTCCGGTATAAAAATCCTTATGAAAATGAATCTACTAATTCGTGAATTGGATACACTTTTATTGTGCTCAGAAGAGTCCACCCGGAGCTTAGGTGAAACAGCCAAGGAAACAGTTGAAACTTGATGATCAACTGTGATGAAAAGAAGAACAAGTGTCAAAACAAGAGAAAAGAAGCAGCGTCTTTGCAGGTCTCGTCTCAGGGTGGGATCACTAACAGGAACTAACCTACCACGCCAAACTCGATGCTACCGAAACAGTCCATTTTCACAATTACTTTTTCTTTCCATAAAATGTTAGTCCTGAGAAGAACCAATTTTCTTTTCCCAATGCGCCTTTCCATTAATTAATTGCATCCAAACGCTTGTCGGTACCTTGCATTAAAATTTTCCGACCGCCACTCGAAGATTTTTCGCTAAACCTCCACCATTTAGAATAAATTTTCAGCATTGCCAGCGCCTTAGTGCTGCTGCGTCTGCTCCGCTGCATTAAATTTTGTCGAACCGCTGATTCCGCTCTTTCCGCGCAATCCCGATCAAAATGGCTCGCGCGCGCCGGAAAACAGCTTTATTGGGTTCAATAAACTAAGCCCGTTAGCCCCGTCCCTTTGTGATCTGATATGGATGTCAGAGCATAAAATAATCACCTGCACGAAGCAACTTCGGGCATCCTTTCTTTTCAATCAGTTCGAGACAGCAGCACGTACGGACGTGTTTTTTGCTCGCGCTTTTTCCAAGTGTATTTTCTCGTTCGCTCGCTGTTAACGTTTTCGCTTCGTCGCGTTGGCGTTATTTTCTCCCGGACCCGTCATGGGAGACTCGGTGGCCGATTCGATCGCTGGAAAAGTGCCTAAGCGCACTGCTCTTGGAGGCGCGGGTAACCCAACCCCTCCAAGCAGCTTTTGCAGAGCAACGTGTTCTCGCCGTTGCCGCTTGATGACGCCGGCAATCTGCCGAAAAGAGGAAGAAGCAGCAATCGCAGCTGCCGCAGGTGCAACCGGAGCGGAAGGAGAAGTGCCCGCCCGTGTTTGTGAAGGGCGATCCGCCGGATTTACGCCCAAAAATTCGCCAGCTGATCGCTAAGGGGCTGAAATGTACTTTTCGGCTCTGCAGCGAGGGCGTTAAAGTGATGCCTGTTTGCCGGCATCATCCATCCGTCGTGGAATTCCTCGAGGTCCACAAGTATGAGTACTACACTCATGACCACCCCGGCACGAAGCCGCTCAAGGCTTTGCTGCGAGGACTTCACGACATGAAGGAGGAAGAGCTCCAAGCAGAACTTGAAAGTTGCGGACTGAAGCCAGTAGCCGTGCACAAGATCGCTCGTCACGACAATGCGAGGAAATATCGTGACCAGCTTTACCTGATCCATCTGGAGCACGGCTCCACTACCTGGGAGGACCTGAAGCTGGTTGGCGTTATAAATTACACCGTCGTTGACTGGGAGCAATATCGGCCAATGCACCGGGACGTCACGCAGTGCACCTGCTTCAGTTTCGGACGCGTCACCAGGAACTGCCGCATGAAGCCGCGCAGCAACAATTGTGGCGAATCCCATCTGACTGATGAGTGCGACAAAATGGAGGTGGCCGATCCCAAGTGCGCCAACTGTGGCGACAAACATCGGGCCACCACAAAGGGCTGCCCAAAGCGAGCCGAGTGCCTGGAAATCCGGAAGAAGGCTTCCACCAGGACCATGCCGAAGAAGAACCGTGTTCCTGTAATCAACGAGGTGAACTTTCCAGACATCCCGGCTCCCCGTCGTGTGATTCCAATACTCCCACCGCTACAGCCGCACAAGCGACTGGCAGCGGCAGCTGCATCGGTCCAAGCTCCAACATCGTCGGCACCATCCACCAGCAACTGATGCCGATCTTCGCGCAGCTCGCCACTCGGCTGCGCGGCTGCAAAACCCGCTTCGATCAGGTCTTCACTCTTGGCATGTTCATCATCGAAAATGGCTGCTAGGGTTGGCCTGGTCAACTGGAACGCTGGCTCGCTAAAGACCAAAATAATTGAGCTGAAGGATTTCAGTGAAGAGAAGGAAATAGACGTGGCGTTCATCACCGAAACGTACCTAAAACCGGAGGTGAACATCCCGGACTTCCGCATCGTGCGACTCGACCGGCCGACCAGGGGAGGCGGTGTGGCCATAGCTCTTCGCTACAACATCAACTGTCGTCTGCTTCCAAGCTTCCAGCTCAGTGTCATCGAGGCCATCGGTGTCGAAATCATCACTTCGGTCGGCACAACCGCGTTCATCGCGGCGTACTTTCCAACGAAAGCCAAAGCCGGCGATGGATCATCGGCTGCCCTTCGGAGGGACATCGTCAAGCTGACGCAGAGGCAAGGCCAGTATATCATTGCCGGCGACTTGAATGCCAAACATCAAGCCTGGGGCAACAGTCGCGGCAATCGAAACGGCACCATCTGGAGCAACGATATGGAGGAAGGCCACTACACGATCCTGAGCCCGGATTCCCCCACTCGACTGAGTTGGTCCGGTGCCCACGCAACGCTCGACCTCTACATAACAAACCTGAGTGACCACGTCTCGCAGCCGGTTGTATACCAGGAGCTCAGTTCGGATCACTATCCGGTGGTGGCGGAACTGGGCTCCTCGGTCAATCGGCACCAGCAGTTACGGCGGAACTACCACCGAGTGCACTGGCAGCGTTTCCAGCAGTGCGTCGATAACACCGTCGACTACGAGGTGCGTCCGGAGACGCCGGAAAGTATCGACCGCCAGCTGTGCGCTATCGAGGAGGCGATCACGGCGGCCCGAGAGCAACACGTACCGACGGCTCGGCAGGTAAGCAACTCCTTAAACATCGATACACTCACCAAAGATTTGATTCGATTGTGGAATGTCACTCGCAAGGCAGTTTCAGCGTACTGGACTACCTGAGCTTAAGGCACGCTGCAATCGAATCACAAAAATTATCAAGGCCAGAATGGTGGACCTCAAAAATAACGACTTCTCGAATAAGATCCGCACTCTCCCAGATTATGCTAAGCCGTTCTGGAAAATGACCAAAATTCTAAAATCCAAGCCTCGGCCCATTCCACCTTTGATCCCACTAGACAATAATGGCTCTAAGGATCGCTTGATAACTCCTGCAGAGAAGGTCGCTGAAATAGGTCGTCACTTCGTCAGCTCACACAATCTTGGGCAGAACATCGTCAGTCCACACGAAGCAGCCGTCAACGAGCATGCTAACAACATCCATTTGATTCCCAACGACTTCTCAGAGGAGTTGGAGATCTCAGCTGGCGAATTGACGGCCTATATCAAATCATCGAAGAATATGAAGGCCCCAGGCTTCGACAGCATCCTGAATCTCGAGCTCAAACACATGAGTGCGCCGTTCTTTGAGCACCTCTCGCTGATCTTCAATCAGTGTCTCCGGCTCAGCTACTTCCCATCGGCCTGGAAGTCAGCGAAAGTCATCCCCATCCGGAAGCCTGGGAAGGATCCTTCCTCACCCAAAAGCTATCGTCCCATCAGCCTTCTCTCAGGATTATCCAAGCTATTCGAAAAAGCTATTCATCATCGGTTACTTGAATCTACCGAAAATCTCAACATCTTGCTCAAGGAACAGTTTGGTTTCCGATGCGGTCGGTCAACTGTACACCAACTGACCCGAGTTACCAACGTCCTCAGACGGAACAAGTTTGTCTCGAAAACATCCGCCATGGCCTTACTCGATGTCGAGAAGGCATTTGACAATGTATGGCATGATGGCCTGGTGAACAAACTACAACGCTACAATCTTCCCAGCTACCTGGTGAAAATCATCAACAATTACCTGTCGGTAAGGACATTCCAGGTCTCAATCAGCGGAGCGAGTTCCAATGCGCACAACATCGTCGCAGGCGTCCCCCAGGGCAGTATCCTCGGGCCCCTGCTTTTCAATCTGTTCACCTCCGACATACCAGAACCTCCAGAAGGCGGCATTTTGTCTCTGTTCGCAGATGACACCTCCATCGTCTACAACGGTAGAGTGATCAGAGCGCTAGTGGCAAAACTCCAACGAGGCCTAGATGCCCTGACAGAGTACCTCACCAGCTGGAAGATCTGTATCAACGTGGTGAAGACCCAGGTATCAGGTATCAGAACGTCGGCTCCAGGGGCACGTTCACCTCAATTTGGGAAATTTGTGCCATCGCCTTCACAGCCTTTTTCATCACACACCTGACGGAAAAGGAAGTGAACAAAAAGGAAAGGAATGTGGATGGGAGAACAAAGGGAATGTTTGGAAAAGGGCCCTTGAAGAGGGCATACAACGCATAAGCGTACAAGAGCTTATAACTCCTTACCACAACGGGTTATGAACAACAAAATACTCTGAAGGTTCAAGTTTCACAATTTCACTAAGTAAGTGTTTACCAAATATTTGGAAGCGCAATTGTGCATAGACTGGGCAGTTACATATTAGATGATAAGAAGTTCCATAATCGGATTCACAACTATCACAAACAGATGATTCAACGCGTTGAATATTTGCCATGTTATAGTTCAGTCGGCAGTGACCTGTCAAGGCCTTGACTAAGACACTGCAATTCTGTTTAGACAGATTAGCTAGATAGCTTGCTACTACCGGAGATGGCTCCCGGATGTACAATTTTGTTTGATGACATGAATCCAGACTACTCCAATGCCATTTGGGCTGAGTGACAGCCCAAGAGTTGATCAAAAGGTTCACCCAACACTTGGATATGGGAATAGCTGGCTCAGGACCAATAAAGTCATGGGATGCTCGAGCTAACTCATCAGCCAATTCGTTTCCAGCTATGAAAGAATGGCCAGGTACCCATATAAGGTGTAAAGTATTAACTGAACTCAGCTCCTCAATTTGAGTTCGACATGCGATTACTAGCTTCGACCTTGAGTTGGCCGAGGCGAGAGCTTTAATAGGTGCTTTGCTATCTGAACAGAAGTATATTACTTTGCCCATAATGCGTTGCTGCAGTGCAGATTGCACTCCACACATGATGGCAAATATTTCCGCTTGAAAGACAGTGCAGTGTGTACCCAGTGAGTGTGACTGTTCCAATCTCAGCTCACGCGAATAGACGCCTGCACCTGCTCTACCTTCGAGGAGGGAGCCGTCAGTGTAACAAACAATGCTGTCCGACATACTTCTCTCCAAATAGCCAGATGTCCACTCATCCCGCGAGGGGAATTGTGTTGAAAATGTCCTATAAGGAAAACTACTAACGTGTGTGAGATCACTTGGAGCAAGGAAAATTTTGTCCCAATTAACCATAAGCGGTAATAACGAAGTGTGTGTAGAACTGCGGTTTACAGGATTCTCTTCCATAAAACCGAGTACCCATAGTCGGTAAGTACAAGAAAATGCTTCTTGTTTGAGATGTATGTGTAGTGGAGCCACGTCGAAGATAACTTCGAGAGCAGCCGTGGGAGTTGAAGAGAACGCACCAGTCATTGCCATTAGGCACATCCTTTGAAGAAAACCTAATTCAGACTGAATTGTCCTCACTTCCCTTTGCCACCACACAAGACATCCATAAGCCAAAATTGGTCGTACAACTGTTTTGTAAATCCATTTGATATATTTGGGTTTAAGACCCCAAGTTTTACCAAAGGTTCGTCGGCATTGGCCGAAAGCCATACACGCGTTTTTGATTCTGAACTCAATGTTAGGAGTCCAGGAAAGCTTTGAATCCAAAATTAGACCCACGTACTTTACTTGATCAGTAACATTGGTTTCAGAACCAAAAAGATGTAATGGACGAATACCATTACGATTATGTTTTTCCGTGAAAAGAACAATAGATGTTTTATTCGGATTGACCGAAGAGCATTTTGCATCAGGTCGAATAAGGTAGTAATGCACAAACCCACTATCAATATAAGATAGTCGTCGGCAAATCCATAGGTAGGAAAACCGCCATTATTGAGTTACCTCAATAGCGTATCTGCAACGAGATTCCACAAAAGTGGAGATAATACTCCCGCTTGAGGGCATCCGCAGACACTTAATTTCCTAATCGCTGCTTGACGTACTGTCGAGTAGGCATGTCGGTTTTTAAGCATCTGGTGAATCCATTTGGTAATAATATAAGGTAGCCCATGACAACGTTCGGCTTCCAATATTGCATCGAAAGCCACGTTGTCGAAAGCACCTTCCATATCTAAGCAAGCACCCAAAGCACGATTGCTTTTGAGCGAATGCTTTCTCGATATCGTACACAACCTTGTGTAGAAGAGTCACGGTGGACTTTCCAGATTGGTAAGCATGTTGATTAACATGAAGAGGCATGTTTGCCAAACAGTCATCACGAATATGATGATCGATAATGCGTTCTAAGCATTTCAGAAGAAATGAGGTCAGACTGATGGGTCTAAAACTCTTTGCTTCTTCATACGAAGCACGTCCTCCTTTTGGGATAAACTCTACAGTGACATCCCGCCAGGATATGGGAATATACCCAGTAGCAAAACTGCATACTAAAAGCTTTTTCAAAACATGTTTGATATGCTCAAAACCTCTCTGAAGTAGAACGGGATAAATCCCATCCTCCCCTGGAGATTTGTAGGGAGCAAAACTGTTAAGTGCCCATTGAATCGATTCAGTAGTTATGATTCTACGTGCTTGAGCCCAAGACCCATAGCTACATGAAAAGACATCAGGATCATCCGAAGATGTTATATTGACACATCCAGGGAAGTGCGTATCAAATAAGTGCTCTAACGATTCTTCATCAGAAGAAGTGTAGTCGCCATTTGGCTTGCGAATTTCGCCAACTTGGAAATCCTTGGATCTCGCAAGAATTTTATTCAATCGACTGGCTTCACTCAAATTGGAAACATTTGCTTCGCGAGCCAACTTGAAAGAATCCGTCCCTGCTGAATGGCGTCTGTTCCAACTCCTTCTGCACTGTTTCCTTAGCTTAGCCAAATCGGAATTCCACCATGGGGTTCCTCTTGAGGTTTTTACAGAACGTAAAGGGCAAGCTTCTTCGAAAGCTTCCACGATGTGCAACGTTGTAGTATCAACTGCATCATCCAAGTCGGTAGGAGTTTCTATAGAAGGTAGATATCCATGAAATTTGGTAGAGAGCAACTCTGTGTAAAGATCCCAGTTTGTTGAACGAGGATTTCTAAAACGCAAGGTCTGCGAAGTAACATTCAAATGATCAAAGTAGATGTAGCGATGGTCAGATATCGATTCCTCATCTGACACATGCCAATTCGTCAACTCGTGACTGATTCTATTGGAGCAAAGGGTTATGTCTAACACCTCTGCTCTATTAGATACCATAAAGGTTGGGCGATTGCCTATGTTAAGTAAACTAAGTTCGGTACTACTTAAGTATTCCATCAAGCTGGAGCCTCTCAGATTGATATCCGAGCTACCCCAGATGATGTGATGAGCATTAGCATCACTGCCGACAATTAGCGGAAGGCCTTTTGAAGTGCAATGTATGACAACTCGTTTGAAAGCATCCGTAGGGGATGGTTCATCATGCGGTAAGTAAACTGAACAATAGACGTATTTCCTGACGGGGGTTCCGCCAGTTGCATCAATTGTGACAGCACATACATCTCTGGTTATTAGTTCCGAGATGAGTGTAGCAACAATAGCATTGTTAACAAGCACACGTGCACGCGGCATTGATCGAGAGTTTGCCATTTCTTTACTGAAAGCGGGGAAAACCGGGTTCACTAGGTTACCTAGGTAGAAGCTACCCTTGCGAAAATAGGGTTCCTGCACCAAAGCCACTTGGGATTTGCCATTTTGCATAAGTCTACAAAGATTAATCGTTGCTGTTCTTTTATGCTGAAGATTGATTTGAGCTATCTTAACTGAAGCCATTGCAAATTAAGATAATGCACTCCACAACTTTAGCATTAATATGAACAGCAACGATGAAACCAAATTGGTATCTTATCAAGAAAGTCAAAGACGAAACACAGAGTACAATGTGTATAATGCATAAAGCGAATCCATATAGGTGACAATTTGTTGAAAAACTAAATACAAACATGCTCATAATCCCACCCTTATTTAACCTCAAGTTGAGATTGAATAAGAGTAGCCGATTATTTCGGAGAAGCAAAAAGTCAACTACGCCATAGCTCCGGTTAGCGCAGTAAGGGCTAGATACTGTGAAGGGTGCCCTGGTGCTTCACAGGCTCCGTTAGCGGTTAGGTTCTTTTAGACCCCCAACCATTCACTCGTAGGCACGGTAAGCATAAAGCCGCATCACACCAAGAATTTGGGGTCACCTGTATGGTGGACTTCTACCACCGGAACAGGCAATCCGTAGCGTTATTCTTAGCCAGATAACTGGCTGCCGACACCACACAGCTATCTTGGCTGTTCGGGGAGAGAAGTTGACATTGACTTTACGTCAACTCTCAATGTGTCCGAGCAATGATAGAGTGATCAGAGCGCTAGTGGCAAAACTCCAACGAGGCCTGGATGCCCTGACAGAGTACCTCACCAGCTGGAAGATCTGTATCAACGCGGCGAAGACCCAGGTCATCTTTTCCCCCCACTCCAAATCCCCTAAACATGTTCCGCCTGGGGACTGTAAAATCATCCTCAATGGCACGACTGTGGAATGGGCCAATAAGGCCGACTACCTTGGCTTGACCCTCGACAGCAAGCTTATTTTCAGGCAACAGGTTGACAAAACGGTGACAAAGTGTAACGTTTTGTAGAAACTACTGTACCCTTTGATCAACCGCCGGTCGTCATTTTCCCTGAAAAATAAGCTTGCTATCTACAAGCAAATCATCATCCCTGTGATCGAATACGGCATGCCGGTCTAGGAGAGCTGCGCTAAAACCCACCACCTCAAACTTCAACGGGTCCAAAACAAATTCCTGAGGATGATCCCCAACACCCCTCCCAGGACAAGAACATCCGAGGTCCACCGTCTGGCCGGGATAAAAACCTTACATGAACGCTTTGGTGAGTGTAAAGAAAAGTTTAGGGTCCGTTGCTTGCACTCGGACCAAGAAGCGCTTAGGGCGCTAGTTCCAATCTAGGTTATCAAATTTTTATTGTAAATATTAGTGTACATAGTAGTTAGGTTATCAAATTTTAAAAACACACTAGCGCCTCCTAAAGGCCGTCATGATATATTATATTTTAAAACTCAGATAACAATATAAAAAAATCAAATCGAAGTTGAAGGGCCAAACCGGCCGATCACTGTATATGTATAAACAAAATAATTGTAGAACAAAAAATGATTGAATAAAGAAGAATTTTACTACTTTACTAATGAAGAGGCGGGACTAATGGAATTACTTTATTATATATAAGAAAGCCGCTTTACGGCGCACGCGAGCCATTTTGATCGTAATTTCACAGACAACGGGCCGGAGAATGTTATTTGCCACCGGCGTGCAAGCGGGAGAAAAGGCAACAATAAAATGAATAAAAGATTTTTAAAAAAATAGGGTTTTCCATAAAACAAATCAAAACAAGGTACGTTTCATTTTTTTGCGAAGAGTCCTTGTTGGAAATCGCATTATAAGTGATTTTTTTTGTTTTGCACTTCTTTCCCAAGCAATTTCGTCAAAAATCTAAAAACCAAATATAATATAGAAATAATGAACATTAATTCACCATGTTAAAACAGCCGTTGTAATGTCGAGCACTGTGACCGTTGATGAACTTTCGAATTGTTTAACAAAATCACCGCCAAAGTAAGATTTTCTTCGTGAATCTGAAAACTAATATCTGACAAATTTAGAAACCAAAACTATGGACATACGACACCTAGAACGACATGTAAATTGAGACAAAAAGATTGACCTAGTAAGATTAGATTAAGTAGCTTGAACTGTGCAACATTGTAACTGAACATTCTATCGAAAATAGTTTTTTTTTAAATCACAACATCCAATGGTCGAAACGTCGGGCAGTGTTAAACGCCGAATTGCTTATGAAAATTTTGCTCCCTAATAGGGAAATTTTATATTTATTTATTGCTTCCTGATTTCTTTCTTCTAGATATTGTATCCTGATTTCTTCATTTACAATTTCCTATTTTTTTTATAGAAAATTTGTAATTTTTCAAGCTGCGTTTTTATTCTAGTCAAATTAATTAGAGGTAAAACAAACAGCCAACAATAATTTGTTTTCAATCAAGAAGTCAATTTTTCATTCATGTTTTACGGTAACAAACCAATTTCCCAAAAAAAAAAATGAGTTGCATTCATATACACATGTAGCCACTTGTGGTGGATCGCGAACCATTAAGAATGATTATACCAAATAAGGATCTACTTTTGTTTCCCGTTATATTTCTCATGAATGAACTCAGTCAAGCGTAAAACAGCGTAGAGCCATCCCAAGTAACAATCTCAATGCTTCGAAGATTTATGCTAGTTTTATAGAGGTTTTATTACGGCATGTAGAAATGCTTAAAGTTTTATTTTGGTTTTATTCAGTTGTCATTTAATTAGATCCGCAAGAGTACTTGAGAACTACGTTTTGAATTCCAATATAAAACCACAGCTCTTTAGGTTTTATAATGCTCCTGTGTTCCTCCTCAGAGCTAAAAAATGGAACTGACATAATTAAGCCAGCAGTTAAGTTATATGTTGGTTTTGATCAGGACTTATAAAAGCTGCCAAGCTTCGTAGAGTCCTGTATAAAACCCACATATAACCTTTACTCCTGAAGAAGACCTGCATAAGAATACGAAGCTTGAAACTACTACTATGGATAGAAACTAAATTTTCAGCACAAATGATTTGACCCACGGAAGTATTTTCATTTCGTTTTCAGTCGAGAATGAAAAAAAAAACATTAGCAGTTTTTTCTATGTCGTGAATTATGTAGGGAACTGTTCCGATCTCCATCTCACTCACTGAAAATACATTCATCTTATCGGGAAGTAAAGAAATACGGCCCCAATTTCTTCGCTTCTTTTTGTCAATATTCGAACTCCTGCTGAAAAAAATCACAAATCAAATACCTTTCCATTGCACTGCTTTCAATGGGATGAACATCGGAGCCATGAGTTGAAATCCAGGAGCAGTTCCCTTTGTATATTTAAGTCGTTGAAAAAACTGTTCAAACAGCATTTGCTCATGAGGGGTATGAAAATATGTATTTAATCCATACATGCTTTGCCAATTTAACACGAGTAAAACACTTTTATGGTACAAAATATACCATTTAACAATTGCCACTATATGCTTTTTAATTGAAATACTTATTTTAAAAAGTACTTGCATTCGATGCCGAAGGCAGAAAAAGATTGTTTATGATTTTTTTTATATCTGTCTACATTGTCATGTTGTCATTATATATAAAACTACCAAGCTTTAGGTTTGACCAAGATAAAACTTGCTAGTCGTAGCATGGTCTTGAAAAAGGCCAAGATAAAACCTCTAGGTGTTTGAAATGCCCAGATAGGGCCAGTTCAGGAGTGATGGTTATATAGAGGCATTTTTTATGCAATCAAAGTTTTATTCAAAAAAATGTCGCCGATATGAAAAAAATAATGAATTTCATAATCGAAATATCATGCAAATTTCTGTTTCACCTTTACAACGGTAAAATTGGACATCCTAATAAGTTTTAGGAACAATGCTTTGATTATTTGATCAACCAAAGTGGTTATTCATTGAAATTATTTTTAAAATAATTAACTGAGGCAACTAATTAAATAAAAATAAAATCTAAATAATAACAAATTAACGAAGCGCATTGTTAAAATACTGATTATTTATCATGGTTTCACCATGAAAAATCCCTGGCATGCCTTCGAACATGCCTAGAACACTCAAAGCCAGATATGAACTTTTATTGAACTGGCTGATAATAATTCTTTTATTTTTGTTGTTGACATGTAATCCATGTATTGCAGGAAGAAAAGCATATTTTTTCGAGTACAAACAATAAACAAATAATCAACCTGAGAGTTGACAACTGTTTCATTATCGGCTTATTTGTTGTTGTATCATAGTCATGAAGTGGTTGTATCATGGTTATATAGTGGTTCTCAAAACCACCAAGTCTAGAGGAGGTTTTATGTTGCATGTTTTATGTGAGACTTGAAGTATATTATAAAACCGTTGGTTCTGAACTGGAACGCATATTAGGTTTCAATGATTGCAATAAAACTGGGCCAACTGGCTGTAACATGGTTTTATAGAAATCTACAGGAGGTTGTGGAAACTGCGAGGACTGCATGAATGGTTTTGAGATTAGGTTTTGAAGAACGCTGTAAAACTCTGATACAACCTTAATTGTTACTTGGGATATTTGCTGGCTTTATCTGCTTGTAACAATGTACACGATAGTTGAACTGAATTATCAATTCGTAATTGATTGAGCGAACAGTGCAGTACCTGTTGTTTTGATGATCTGTGCAATCGGAATTCCGTGCATTTCTCGCTAAAGATGATATCTGCATCATCCAAGGGAAGCTTGTACGAGTTCCAGAAGCTGCCCTATAATCCTGCAACAGCCAGAAGAACAGGAACGATTTTGGAAACAACATGGCTACACTTTAGAAGATTTTTCTTTTTAATTCAGTTTATGTTCAAGAGCCTCCCAATATGGACAGAGCTCACGTGGCAGTGGTTAAAACCACCTGCTCCGAAAAGCATTGCTGGATGGACGGCCCTAGTTACCGGTGGATCCAACGGAATCGGCAAAGTGGTGAGCTTGGAGCTGGCCAAGTTCGGATGCAACGTGATCATTGCTGACATTGACGAGGAAAATGGTCCAAAAGTAGTCAAGGAACTGACGATAAAGTATCGGGTAAGGGCAGGCTATTTCAAAACAGACGTTGCGGATTACGAAGCGGTGGTAGAATTGGAACGGAAAATTCGACAGAATTTTGGCCAAGTAGATCTTCTGGTCAACAACGCGGGTGTTCTTCCTTTCATGGTGCCCGATGAGTACAGTCCGGAGAACATTCGAAGGATGATGGACGTTAATGTGTTGAGTCATTTTTGGACCACCAAAGTGTTTTTGCCGAGCATGTATCATCGAGATCGAGGACACATCGTGGGCATAGTGTCCCGCTCGGCCTACACCCCGACGGGGTACATGCGAAACTATGCCACCAGCAAGTATGCTCTGCGTGGCTTCATGGAGGACCTTCACGACGAGATTTACCACGCGGGATTCGAGAATAAGGTCATTACTACAAGCGTATTTCCGGTACTGATCAACACCAGGAAGGAAGTGATGGAGCATTATTTAGAGCTGCCGTGAGTTTTTAAGCAGCGGTTTTGATTTGAAATTTTCGATAAGGTTCCATTTATTTTTTTCTTGCAGCGGCTTTGAAAATATGTCACCGAACAGGTTGGATGATGCGGGAAAGGCCATAGTGCAAGCTATCAGAACCAATAGGAGAAAATTGTTCGTTCCTGACATTTTGAAACCTTGGCAAGTGGCTCTTTTCGAGTAAGTAAGCAGCCTGCAGTACGAATAAAACATTTTTAAGAGTTTCTAGTGGAATGTCTTCGCTTGTCATGAGACGAGTTAGTACCATTCCGTTCAAATGGTGGAATTAAATATGATAGTACTAACCGATCGTATGGCAAGTGAGCTTCAGTATTTTCAATTTATAAAACATTTTAATTTTGTACTTATTTCAGAGATTTTCCAAGAAAAATTACCCGACTCTTGGTGAGAGAGCTGTTTAAATGATAATATGTCAAAGGTTTTTATTCAGACTTCACTAGATGGAAGCCATCTCGAATGATACCTACTCAAAACATTGAAATTCTTGGTTTATGATGTCGTTATTTGCAGTTTAAATAATAAATTTGCCTTTTCCAATTTTTAGAATTTCAAACACAAAAAAGTAACAAAAAAACTGTATAACTTCAATCTAATTTATTATCGTTTTGATACAAATCCTTCAGCATAATAATTTTACTCAAAAGTATGTATTATTTTGTTATTCACATTTCCAGTTTACCGTGGTAATAAAATGGAATGTTTTCTTCAAAATCGTAGTCTTTGAGATGCATCAACCCTTGAACAACTGCAAGAGAAAGAGTCGGGTGATTCTTCTCGGTAGATCCCTAAAAATGTGAAAGTAATGTAAACATTATATTTGGGTTGAACCAACATAAAAAAATAAGCCACTTACTCGTAAATAGCCAGTTGCCATGTTTTGACATTGTTTGGTACAACCAATTTCCGTTCATTGTTTCTGATTCCCTGAACAATGGTCTGCCCTGCTAGCTCGGAGCTATAAACTGGGAAGTTTTCCACGCCTCTGTGAACAAATCATTTAATTAGGAAGTTGAAACATGTTTTTCGAGCAAAAGCAGAAGTTGTCTAATACTTATGCAACCACTGTTTTTTTTTCACTAAACTTACGGAATGGTAAGAATACGTTCAGTGCTCTCCTTTCGTGTGTTAATGATGGCTGGGAATACGGTTGTGGTGATGACTTTGCCCTCGTACCCCGCATGGTAGATTTCGTCATGTAAATCTTCCATGAAACCACGTATGGCGTATTTCGTCGTTAGGTAATTTCTTGTATAACCTCTTGGAATGTAACCCAATTCAGATGACAGCCCTACGATGTGTCCCCGTTCTCGACTATACATTCCCGGTAAAAACACTTTAATGGTCCAGAATTGGCTCAGCACATTATTCTCAACGATTCTCCGAATGTTCTCTGGGGTGTACTCATCGTCAACTAGGAAAGGAATAATTCCAGCGTTGTTTACCAGAATGTCTACATGTCCGAAGTCTCGCTCAATTTTTCGTTGCAGTTCCACGATTGTTTCGTAATCCGAAACATCTGCTTTGAAGAAGCCGGCCTTGACGCGAAGCTTCCGCAGTTCTTTTACAACCTTTTTACCGTTTTCCTCGTCGATGTCGGCAATGATCACGTTACATCCAGATTTGGCCAATTCCAAGCTCACTGCTTTACCGATCCCGTTCGATCCTCCCGTTACCAGGGCCGTCCATCCAGCAACGCTTTTCGGAGACGGCGGATTCAACCACTGCCATATGATCTCGATCCATATCGGGATGCTCTTAAGTAAAAACTGGATTAAATAGAGCAATGTCTTCAAATTGTTCCATATCGTTTCCAAAACCGTTCTCCTTCTTCTGGGAGTTGCAGGATGGTAGGGCAGTTTCTGGAACTCATACAAACTCCCCTTGGATGATGCTGAATCTACCATTGCTCAGTATTTAAAAGTCCCACTTAATCTTCGTAACAGATGACTCGTACTGCACTGCAACACGCTTTTTGCGCAATTGCATCCATTAATGCGTCCACTATTACGAACGACATAGAAGATAATACGACTCGATACAATCGGCAACGACCTAGGCGACGAATAAAGGATCACGATTGGAAGCTTGGAACATGGAACTGCAAGTCGCTAGGCTTTGCAGGTTGCGACAGGATAATCTACGATGAATTACATCCCCGCAACTTCGATGTCGTAGCGCTGCAGGAAATCTGCTGGACAGGACAGAAAGTGTGGAAAAGCGGGCATCGAGCGGCTACCTTCTACCAAAGCTGTGGCACCACCAACGAGCTGGGAACCGGCTTCATAGTGCTGGGAAAGATGCGCCAACGCGTGATTGGGTGGCAGCCAATCAACGCAAGGATGTGCAAGTTGAGGATAAAAGGCCGTTTCTTCAACTATAGCATCATCAACGTGCACTGCCCACACGAAGGGAGATCCGACGACGAGAAAGAAGCGTTCTATGCGCAGCTGGAGCAGACATACGATGGATGCCCACTGCGGGACGTCAAAATCGTCATCGGTGACATGAACGCTCAGGTAGGAAGGAGGAAATGTATAGACCGGTCATCGGACCGGATAGTATGCATACCGTATCGAACGGCAACGGCCAACGATGCATAAACTTTGCAGCCCCCCGCGGAATATTAGTCCGAAGCACTTTCTTCCCCGTAAGAATATCCACAAGGTCACATGGAAATCACCTAATCAAGTAACGGAAAACCAAATCGACCACGTTCTAATCGACGGTAAATTCTTCTCCGACATCACGAACGTACGCACTTACCGCAGTGCGAATATTGAATCCGACCACTACCTCGTCGCAGTATGTCTGCGCTCAAAACTCTCGACGGTGATCAACACGCGTCGGAGTCGTCCGCCGCGGCTTAACATTGGGCGGCTACAAGACGGTAGACTAGCCCAAGACTACGCGCAGCAGCTGGAAGTGGCACTCCCAACGGAAGAGCAGCTAGGCGCAGCATCTCTTGAAGATGGCTGGAGAGATATTCGATCCGCCATTGGAAGCACCGCAACCGCTGCACTAGGCACGGTGGCTCCGGATCAGAGAAACGACTGGTATGACGGCGAATGTGAGCAGTTAGTTGAGGAGAAGAATGCAGCATGGGCGAGATTGCTGCAACACCGCACGAGGGCAAACGAGGCACGATACAAACGGGCGCGGAACAGACAAAACTCGATTTTCCGGAGGAAAAAGCGCCGGCAGGAAGATCGAGACCGTGAAGAGACGGAGGAACTGTACCGCGCTAATAACGCACGAAAGTTCTATGAGAAGTTGAACCGTTCACGTAAGGGCCACGTGCCACAGCCCGATATGTGTAAGGACATAAACGGGAACCTTCTTACGAACGAGCGTGAGGTGATCCAAAGGTGGCGGCAGCACTACGAAGAGCACCTGAATGGCGATATGGCAGACAACGGTGGCGGTATGGTAATGAACCTAGGAGCACGCGCGCAGGACATGCGACTTCCGGCTCCGAATCTCCAGGAAATCCAGGAGGAGATCGGCCGGCTGAAAACAACAAAGCCCCTGGAGTTGACCAACTACCAGGAGAGCTGTTTAAAAACGGTGGTGAAGCACTAGCTAGAGCGCTGCATTGGGTGATTACCAAGGTTTGGGAGGATGAGGTTCTGCCGCAGGAGTGGATGGAAGGTGTCGTGTGTCCCATCTACCAAAAGGGCGATAAGCTGGATTGTAGCAACTACCGCGCAATCACATTGCTGAACGCCGCCTACAAGGTACTCTCCCAAATTTTATGCCGTCGACTAACACCAATTGCAAGAGAGTTCGTGGGGCAGTACCAGGCGGGATTTATGGGTGAACGCTCTACCACAGACCAGGTGTTCGCCATACGTCAGGTATTGCAGAAATGCCGCGAATACAACGTGCCCACACATCATCTATTTATCGACTTCAAAGCCGCATATGATACAATCGATCGGGACCAGCTATGGCAGCTAATGCACGAAAACGGATTTCCGGATAAACTGATACGGTTGATCAAGGCGACGATGGATCGGGTGATGTGCGTAGTTCGAGTTTCAGGGGCATTCTCGAGTCCCTTCGAAACCCGTAGAGGGTTACGGCAAGGTGATGGTCTTTCGTGTCTGCTATTCAACATCGCTTTGGAAGGAGTAATACGAAGGG
This sequence comes from Armigeres subalbatus, assembly GCF_024139115.2. Lineage (NCBI taxonomy): Eukaryota > Metazoa > Arthropoda > Insecta > Diptera > Culicidae > Armigeres > Armigeres subalbatus. The sequence goes on from NC_085141.1 coordinate 24,879,528, forward strand.
CAGGGATTGACACGAGTGGTACGATTTTCACGAAGTCCGTCCAGTTATTTGGTTTCGCCGACGACATTGATATCATGGCACGTAACTTTGAGAGGATGGAGGAAGCCTACATCAGACTGAAAAGCGAAGCTAAACGGATTGGACTAGTCATCAACACGTCGAAGACGAAGTACATGATAGGAAGAGGCTCAAGAGAGGTCAATGAGCCACCCACCACGAGTTTCTATCGGTGGTGATGAAATCGAGGTGGTTGAAGAATTCGTGTACTTGAGCTCACTGGTGACCGCCGCTAACGATACAAGCAGAGAAATTCATCGACGCATAGTGGCTGGAAACCGTACGTACTTCTGAACCCGCAAGCAACCTCCATCGAATAGAGTTCGCCGCCGTACCAAACTGACTATCTACAAAACGCTTATAAGACCGGTAGTTCTCTACGGACACGAGACCTGGACGATGCTCGTGGAGGACCAACGCGCACTGGGAGTTTTCGAAAGGAAAGTGCTGCGTACCATCTATGGTGGGTTGCAGATGGCGGACGGTACGTGGAGGAGGCGAATGAACCACGAGTTGCATCAGCTGTTGGGAGAACCATCCATCGTTCACACCGCGAAAATCGGAAGACTGCGGTGGGCCGGGCACGTAGCCAGAATGTCGGACAGTAATCCGGTGAAAATGGTTCTCGACAACGATCCGACGGGAACAAGAAGGCGAGGTGCACAGCGGGCAAGGTGGATCGATCAGGTGGAGGACGACTTGCGGACCCTCCGCAGACTGCGTGGTTGGCGAAGTGCAGCCATGAACCGAGCTGAATGGAGAAGTCTTTTATGTGCAGCACAGGCCACTCCGGCCTTAGTCTGATGATAAATAAATAAATAAATCCATTAATGCGTACCCTTAACCTTAGAACTGGTTTTCCGCTACTTCAAGAAGTCAAAGCCTCTTGCACGTGTTTATGTTTCCACTTGAATACAAAGATACGCATTTGACCCAGACAAGTTGATGCTCTCGAACGTAATAAATTATTTGCGAATCGAGTATTATGCCCGTGACTCATAGTAGTAAGCGTGATATTGTTGTGCAAATTTTAATCTTTTAACATGTCATACACTAATAAACAAGTATGTAACTTGCATAATCCGCGAAGTGGAAGGATGCTATGATAACCGTTTGTATAGAGTTGACTGGTGGGATATAATTGCGGCAGTTGAATTATAATTTTAGGCATCTATTCTGTAGGGCTTGTAGTTTTCTTATATTGGACTTGCTAGCATGAACCCATACGATTATGAGTTATTGTAAAAGAAAATGAATACATCCATAATAATAACTGAAGAGTGCACGTTGTGGGACAAATTTTCTAACACGATACATAAGACCACATAAAGCCGATATTCTTTTTCGAGTTTGCTCTATATGGCTGTTCCAAGAGAGTATAGGGTCCAATATCAAACCTAGATATTTGAAGTGTGAAACCTTCTCGATCACCTCAGTTCCTACGCATGGATCATTTGTGTGGATTAATTTTTTTCCTCGGAGAATGAAATAACATGTATTTTATTTTACACAAATTCAATGAAAGAAGATTGGTATCAAAATATTTCATAAGCAAATTCATATCACTTGTTATATGTTGTATGATGGACGAAGCATCAGCATCTGGGTAGAAATGTGCTGTGTCGTCGGCAAATAATTTCGGTATTCCTTTTAATGGTAGATTTCCAATATCATTGATATAAATCAAAAATAGAAGAGGGCCGATGTTGCTCCCTTGTGCGACCCCAATATCGATAGACCTTGGAGTACTTCGCGCATCGTTCAAAACTACAAACTGTTTGCTGTCGTTTCAATAACTACGAATGATATCATTAGCTAGGCCACGTATACCATAGCACTCCAGCTTCTGCAAAAGAATATTGTGGTTCAACGTGTGAAACGCCTTTTTGAGGTCAATAAAGAGACCTCCAAAAATACATTTTTGATCAATATTTTGCAACAAAAAATCAACAAGCTCAACAATTGCTGTTGTAGTACTACATCCTTTTCTAAATCCATATTGGTATTTATATAACACATCATGCCTATTTAGAAAATTCATGATTCTATTGACAAGTAGTTTTTCAAAGACTTTACTAAACATCGATAAAGTTGAGATAGGACGATCTGTATATGCCTACTACATCATACATAATATTTTTAATGTTTAGTTCTATTTGAATTATATGCAGTCCATCTAAAGTTATATTTTTTACAGTTTTGAAAGTTAATCCATTTCTGATATAGGGGAACTGTACCGGTTTTGGCCATGTTCCTAATTTGGCCAATTTTGCAAATAACTTCAAAAATAAAGCAATTCGGGACAGTTTTATCAGTTTCAACAAAAGATATGTCCCTAACGATTCAACGCTGCTTTTAACTGATCGATTATTTTGGAAAAATATGTATTTTTCAGGGTTGGCCAAATTAGGCACTAAGTTGGCCAAAACCGGTACACTTCCCCTATATTGCAAGACCACCAGATGATGTATCACGGCAAGCGAAGACAGATTTGTAGTTAGGAATTTTGAATAAGGGACAGTTAACAGATTTCAACCACGTTTCACAAACAACAAAAACATCTATAGGGACTTTTATACAATCTAAAAACTCAAGTAAATTATCAAACTTTTGCATATTATTCAAGCCTCGCACATTCCATTGTGTAATATGAAAACAATTTTTTATATTCTCAGGAAAAAATGAATTAAAATCATCAACACTATCATGATACACATTTATTACATTGGCCATTGTTACATTACATATTAAAAAAAAAAACATACAAAGTTACAAACATCGAAACATTAGTTATTCACATATCTACCACTACGCTTTCTCTTTGGCTCTTTTCTCATTTATTTAAAATTAGGTGTATGTTTAAATGTTTCCAAACTGTTATGTCCTTTTTATTATAATTGTGTTGGGTTAGTAGGATTAGGGAAAGACGAATTGTATTAGTAGTAATACAGTCGCCTCTCCGCCTCTCCACATCTCGATATTGAAGGGACCATCGAGATAGGGAGAAATCGAGGAATGGAAGAGTACCGTACAGCACCGAAATCCGTCCACCTCATGAGATATCAATAAATTAAAGAGAGATGAAGGTGATTAATGAAGAAATAATTTATCTTATCCAGTTGTGATAGTTGGCAGTAAGCTTTTAGGGCCTAGAAATGGGAAAAAGGCTTTGAAATTAAAACAACAAAAATCAAAAACAAATCGCTACCCACCAAACGCGGAGTTTTTGCCGCCATTTTGTTTTCGGGTAGAGCATAATTGCACCAAAAGTAACTGTGTTTTAATTGCTAATTGTGAATCATTACATAAGATAAACGGAATACAAATCGAAGGAATCGCTTCTCAAGGTGCGTATCGAACTATTTACAGTGGTAGTTTAGTCAATCACAATGCTTCAATTCGAATATTTAGTTTAAAAATAGCTGTACGGATTTTGGTCCTTTGATTCGAAATCCGTCCACGGTGGACGGGTTTCGAGTCAGGAGTAGTTGATTTTATTCATTATTTTATCATGTTTTTCGAAGTTTTTAATGAGTGAATGTGAAACACTTCAAAAGTAGAAGCCTTCATGCTCCTGTGCCAATGACAAACGTTTTATTTACGTTCGATTCCTATTTTCTAATGACTTTTTCATGTACTAAGGTGCTTAAGTGTACGGATTTCGATGCCCCACGGTAATTGAAATGGGTACTAGATCAAAAAAAGCTAGTTTCTAAGAAAAACGACAACAAAACAAATGTCACATCGTGTTGTTGTTGCGTTTGTTATTGTCCAAAAATGGTCTAGTAGCCTGAAAATTTTAACATATCGACACAGTGGCGTAACCTCGGGGTTGGTTTTGGATATAAAACCCCCCCAGAGACAAAATTTTTAGAAGAATTTTTTTTTCGAACCCTCTCAAATAAAAAAAATGTTCAGAAAGGGAAATTGGAGAAAGTATTCGTATTGGATGGGTGGAAACAGTCGACATGGAAGGCAAGTGGAGGGATTATGGAAGGAGCAAAAATTGCGCGGGAAACTATATGAAAAGGGAAGCTAGCATACCTTTGGGGAGTAGTTGGCTCATTAGTAACTCGGCGTGAGACACATTTGTGAGTGCGTGATCATCCAAAGTGCTTTAGTAGTACAAAAGTGAAATTGGCTTTAGTGAACGATCTCTTTAGTTCCCAAAAACTCGTTCAGGTAAACTACACTACCGGAAATAGCTAAAAACTAGTATTAAAGCTGGACCTTTTTCGTTTGTCAAATCAACAGATTTATAAACCGGTCAATACAACAAGCTAGTTGAGTTGGCCTAACAGTAAAGGAGCGAAACTCCAGGCCCGACAAAAATTCAGTTGAGTCAACACGTTGAGATACTATATCGTTAACAAATGAAACCGTTGCAAACTCTCGACGCTGTTTCAATGTTTGTATGTTTATAAGCATGCAATGTGATTCATAATGATTGTGTAATAGTGATCAACAAGAGTTAGTTTTGAATTTAAAATCACTCCTTAATCCCTAACTCTTTCACTTCTTTCTACAGTTTTGTTTCCTAGTACAATTTGTGTATTTGGTGTTGTTCTTTTTCTGCTGAATGATCAGAAAAATATATTAGCTCTTTTAGTGGAATGTATTCAACCGTCTAAGACGAATTAAGTACTCTCTCTTAATTCTCTTAATTCGTCTTAGACGGTTGCTGAATGATATTATGTTGCATTTCTTTACATTTAGTTGCAATAGGCTTTTTCTGCACCATGTATCAATCATCTGTATTTCATTCTGGAATACGATAATGTCGCCTTCATTTTTTATTTCCATAAATAACTTTATATTTTATATTTTTGAGCTTTATATTTTTGAGCTTTATATTTTTGAGAATGAGGGAAATGTCATTTACATAAAATATAAATAAAAGAGGGCCAAGATGGGAGCCTTGTGGAACTGAAGTGACTTGAATGGGATTAGATTTCTCGCTTAACTTTTCAAAAGGACCTAAGTAACATTTTTTTCATGATTTAATTTGAGTACTGCAATCGAATGCTTTCATGTTTTTCTGTTAATTGCGCTATTCAAATTAATTCATGAAAAAAATGTTACTTAGGTCCTTTTGAAAAGTTAAGCGAGATTTCTTTCTATTAAATTTAATTATTTGTTGCCGGTCACAGACATAGGTAAGATTCAAGCCATCTAAGGAGTCCTGGCTCAATTCCAATTTTTTGCAACTTGAAGAGTATCAATGTCAATGCGATCAAACGCCTTGCTAAAGTCACTGTACGGAGCTTCCACGTAGTTACCATTATCCATTACATGAAGAGTATACTCAAAGAATTCTATCAAATTTGTAGCGGTTGAGCGACCTTTAAATAATCCGTCCTGTTTATTTGTAATTCTGTTTTTAAGTTGTAAAAATAATTTTTCAATAATAGATTCAAAAAGTTTGGGAATGCAAGAGATAATGGCTATTCCACGGTAATTACGAATGTCCGATTTTTTGCCCGATTTGGAGATGGGCACAAGGTAAGAGCTGGGAAAACTTCCGGATTCCAGTGACAATCTGAAGAGCCAAAATAAAGGTGCCGTTAGCTCTTTGGCCAGACTCTTAAAAAATACCGGTGGAATACCGTCAGGGCCAGAGCCTTTAGATGCATCTATGTTTTTTAAAGCGTTTAGAATATCGTTTTTCATGATCTGATTAACACCAATATCCCTAGCAAATTCTGGGACAGGCGCAAAAAAATCAAGGTCGCGATCTTGTTCCGAAAAGGTGGTGTATATTTCTTGGAATAAATCTCCAAAAAGATTACAGATGTCTTCCGAGGAATTACCGACGCGTTCATCTAGATACATGGATGTCGGAAAATTGTCTGATTTTAATTTTGATTTTACGTAATTGAAGAAGTTCTTTGGGCATAACTTTATTTCGTTTTCTGTTTTCGTATTATACTCTTCAAATGCTACATCAATTGCAAGTTTTAATTGATCGCAGATGTCTAAATATTTTTCCAAATTTTCATTCGAATTGTCTAGTTTGTAATTTTTGATTGCGATTCTTTAATTTTTTTTTCTGTCAATTATACCAAATTGGATATTTCGAATTTCCGTTCCGCCTTTTTTTCCTTATTGGAACCTCTTCGGTAGGGGAAGAGGCCCCAAAACGCCCCCCGAGGCAAAACGCCTTTTGTGATTTCCCTCATATTTACCGTCATTAAGATGTCCGTAACAAAACTAGATCTAAAATTATGTAGGTTAGGCGAAAAAAGTTTCAAAATAGTGTATGGGAAGGTCGGAAAAACCGAAAATTTCCACATTTTGAAGAAACATCTAACATTTTGGCGAGGCAAAACGCCCTTGTGGCACTAACCAACAATGTACCTGCGTCTCCATGCACTATCCATACCATAATTCTGATTCGCCGACGCGTGGTGCTTTCTCCTAGGAGCTGCTAGCTAAAAGGCGTTTTGCCTCATGTGTTTTCCGGAAACAGAATATCACCACTTTTTTGAAATGTGAATATTATCAATATGATTGAGATTTTTAACATTTTTTGAATGGCGTCAACTAGCTATCCCCGCCGCCCCCCCTTCCCCTAATAATATCAGAAATAATGTTATAAAAGACATCAACGGAAGATTCAATACACCCGATTCTTTTTTTTTAAACGGGAGATGTGTTCCGTGTAAAAAGAAGTTTTCAGCTCAAAATTTGAAAATCTGTGTAAAAAAAAGTTTCATGATCTCTCGCCAAATCATGCAAAATGAAAAACTTTCTAAAAATTTTGTGTGTGATTATTTTCACACGGTCGTGTGAAAAAATCCGTGTAGAAACAGAATTGGGTTTATTCCCTTCATTCTCTAAAATTTGCTTTCAGTTTAATCTACTTAGCTTATGTCTTATGTTGTCATTGTTTGCTTTATGGTAATCAAGGACTTCTTCGAAGTCACAGTCGCTGGGTTTTTGATAATCATGAACAAACAGAGAGTATTCAATAGCTGTGTGGAATGTTTCGTTTTTCCATAAGGGCTTCAATGATTCTGAAACACAAAAATCTTCCTGTATGTTCGTTAATAGAAGGTCTAGGTAGCAGTTCTGTTGATTCTTAATATATATATATATATATATATATATATATATATATATATATATATATATATATATATATATATATATATATATATATATATATATATATATATATAAATATATATATATATATATATATATATATATATATATATATATATATATATATATATATATATATATATATATATATATATATATATATATATATATATATATATATTTTATATCTTTATTATAGAGGTTTGCAGCCCTAGGCTGACTCATCTCTTTTAATATAATTGATTTGGTTAAGCCCTAGGCTAGCAGTTCTGTCAAACATAAACATTAGTGTTTCATTTTACCCAACGACTGGAAATAGAATTTGTTCGTTCTCTGAATCCGGAATAAAGTCAGCGTTGATCAACGTTTCCATTAATATATACTTTGACTTCAGGTGGAAGTTGCGATAAAATTTCTTCCGCAGTTTTTAAAAAGCTTTCATAGAAAATTGTTTGCGCATGGTCTGGTGGAAAACACGCAGAAGAGAAAACATGGGTTTCTCCTGCAATATTAGATTTCACCCAGACGTGTTCAAAGTTCTTGTATTTTTTGGTAGTTATTATTTCTGAATTAAAATTTGTGGAGACTGCAATTAGAACTCCACCGCCAGACTTTTTGTTAGATTCTGAGAAATCGCGGTCATCCCTGAATACATTAAAGCTACTTCCAAAAAGTTCTTCATTCCTCACGCTTTCATCCCAGCTGGTTGCAGTTGCCAAAATAACCGAAAAGGACGAGGAATTTTGGCTGGGCTTTTCATGCGATTGAAATTTTTACAATATATAAAAATTTCAGTCGCATTCTGTTTTGGTGAAGAAGTTTTTGGAAGTACGTCGGTTGTGAAAAAATTTACCTTTAAGGTAAGGTTTTACTAAGGTAGCCTCTCTGGCGTGCCGCCATCGCGCCATTGGATCGTGCTGATCAAGCCAACAACCTGCCATCTTAATTGGACCAAGTCGTCAAGCTTCCTTTTCGCAACAACAACGAGCGCTCGACAACGTCGTCGAACATCATCAACGGTACGTACCTAGAACGGATGCCACCAACCCACCTTGACCCCCATTTTGCAATAATACAGTAAAAACCATTCCTAATCAACAATAGCTTCAAATAAACCGATAGTCAGACCCACAAACGAGATGCTTGCGAGCATCCCGTATAAGTCTAAGACAGTCTCAGTTTCTAAGTAAGTTTTTGCATTATTCGAAGACTAATTTTTTTTTGATACATTGCCTTTCAGCGGTTCTCAACCTGGGTACATGTAACCCTGGTCGTACCTTCTTTGGCCCTAGGGGATACCTCGGACAGAAATGCGTAATGGCGGATGTATTATAATTCAAATATAAATTTATTGATAAGGATTTGATAGTTGTAGTTTTTTTATTTTAAAACTTTGTATTGTACATAATATGCATGGTTTATTTTGTATCTTTATTAAGGAGGCTTTCAGTCTATGCATGGTGATCAATATATCAAAGCCTATTAAATCCTGCCCACCACAATCAGCACAGCGTAGAAGGGGCTCTGAGACAAAAGATCAAAAAAACAAAACATACAGTGACTAAAATCTAGAATCTAAAGGATAGGAAGGTTCCGTTTTAGAAGTATGAAGACTTTTTCTGAAAAGCTCAGTAGTTTTGTTGCAAGAGGCTTGAGTCTCGCTATAAGCATCTCGAAAGCCTCCTTCCAACCAGCATGTAAGCTTTCTTCCGAGAGGTTCCAAAGCCTCCTTCCAAGAGGCTCGGAAGCATTCTTTGAACAGGTTCGGAAACCCCCTTTCAAGAGGTTCCAGAGCAAATCTTGAGATCAAATCAAAAACTTGTTTTGATGTTGAGAAATCGCTGATTTTGATTACTCGGTATGATATCCTTTTGTTCGTTTTAACGGTTAAAACAACAAAATCTACAGCAAAAAAATCTAACTGTGACATCAAATTGTAAACTATTGCTGCTGTCGATGAGAGCAAATTGAAAACTGATTTTGATGTTGGTTCTTGATAACTAAATATAAGTATTCAGTTTATATTGGTTTATATAATTTAGAAATCAATGGCAAACTGAAATCAAGATCTGTTTGAGCATCAAATAGGTAAGTTCATCGATGCACCCCTCGGCGAAACATGCGGCTGGTTGGTGTGCGTAGCCACCCATCTCCCAAGAGAAGGTTTTTCTCAGTAACGGTGCTATTCTAAATAGGAGAGTCTACTACTAGCCATCAGAGCATTTCCTCACACACTGTGCACAATGAGGAGATTTTAATACACACCACAGAGAGTGACGCTGATACTCATCGTGTAACAAAGCCAACACGGTGAGTGAGGACGAAGACGAAGAGTGAGAGAATAATTCCGGTGAGAGTTGGGCCAACACAAAAGTGTGCCACTTAGTGCAATATTCTTGGGAACGATATCGTTTTCTATGAAGCTCGCTTAATTTTTTTTGGAACACAAACATATTTCGCTTTAAAAAATTAGTTAACTACGTCTTAGTTAGAAAGTGCGAGGCTTTGATAAAGTTTGGTGCTCCATGCTAAAATGAATAACATTGGTGAATAAGGACTGAATAAAATAGAATAAGAAGAAAGCCAAAAGATGATGTTTGAAAGGAATGGCACGGGAGAGCAAACGGTGGAATTTTTAAAACGTTTCACGAAGATTCTAGAAGCAATTTAGATAAAAGCGGTTAGCAGTACGGGGACGAACTTTCCTTATATTGAATAAAAATTTTCGATTTTGATTTTTATTTTTTTCCAATATCTTTCGGCTTCTTCTTCTTCATGCAACCTAGTTCGCCTACAGGCGGAAGGGTAATTTCAACTGATTATTTTAAGCTTATGTAAATCATAAATCTTTTCTAAAACTATTTTACACAGAATTGTGCAAAATAGACAGCGTTTTGCAATTACATTGCATGAAGACTTTCATACGGCCGTGAACGTTATTCTGAAGGTTGTAGACAACGGAATAACTTCATCCAAGGTGACGTTCAAATAATAATTGTATTTAGTATTTGTAAATTGTATTCAGAAATCGTCTCGTCAGTAAATTATTTTAAAGCAGCTAGGGCGGAATAATGTTGGTAGTACAAGGCTTCTAAATAGTTTGGTTAACACACATCCCAAAAGCCAGCAAAAACAAAAATATCTCATTACTCGTGAATAGTATCACCAGCTACGTTTTACTTTCTTTGGCAATGTTTATTTTCAATTTGTTTGATTCACCGTTTTGTCAAAACTCATTGAGGAACACGGTGCGTTTATTTCATCATTTATCCTCAACTCTTTGTGTCTGACAAATGCATTCGCTGCAGAGTAGAAACACAAAGAGGACTCACTGCGTTGTGGAAGAGAAAGAATGAGCGATAAGCGAAACACACTCTCTGCGGTCTTTTTGAGGAGTGCAAAAGATACGCACATTTCGACTACTCTGAGGAGTATGCCAGCCCTGCAGTAGCCATCGAAAGAATCGGACAGGGTTCGTATATCCGAGGAACCTTATCCCACTTTTATGAAGTGTTTAGTCTAATAAATGTAGTTTCTGTATACATAATATAAGTGTTTGCTTGATAAGCCAAAATTATGTGTAATGTGGTTTTTGCTGAGTGAAAGTTCTTGAGTATTCCTTTAAGCTAGGTAGGTTTTCTTTTAACCTGCGCCTAATGAGGAAGCGTCTTTATCAGTATAATAAAAAAATAAATTTCACCATACTAATCTGGTTCCCAACCTCAACCGACAAGCACTCAAATCAAACTATCTTTATCGGAGCAGCTTCAACTGAAACAAAACAATCCCCGCTAGATCATTAACCCACCCCAGAGCGTGATTCGGAAATGCATGTGGATTGTGAAGCCGTCCCGGCTTACTTGGCCGGGATTCTGTCAAATTGCACCGAGCGCCAACGATTTTTTTTTCGTTATTCTACCCATGCTTTCTTTAAACAGATTAAATATTGATCATAAATCGTATCGGACATTTCTCAACCCCATCATAACTGAGGATATCCTACAAAAAATGTACATATGGATTAATATGAAATGATTTTCCTTTGCCGTTTATGTTCCATTGTTGCAGAGATGTAACGCGTCTTAATCTGACATAAGTTGAGAAGCGTTTCAAGCTGACACTCCCAGATCAAGCCGCGTGAGCGATTTCAGAATAAGCGGATTAAGAAAGAGTAATTCTCGCTTAACTTTTCAAAAGGACCTAAGTAACATTTTTTTCATGATTTAATTTGAGTACTGCAATCAAAATCTTTCATGTTGTTATGTTGATTGCGCTATTCAAATTAATTCATGAAAAAAATGTTACTTTGGTCCTTTTGAAAAGTTAGGCGAGAATTGCTAATTTTCTGATTGTGCTGAACGATATTATGCCACCGTATCTTTTTGCCGCACGACTTTTATACCAAAGAATTGTAGGTAATTTGGCATACTTGTATGCATATTGTCATTTGGTTAAAAACGTTCTTGTTCTTCTGGGTGTTATAGGATGATAGGGCAGCTTCTGGAACCTTTACAAACTCCTCTTTGGTGATGCAGAATACACCATTTCTCAGTATTCAAAACGTTTTACACCCATCCGATCGTCGTAACAGTTAACTCACGCCGACCTGCCGCGCGCGTTTGCGCAATTACATTCTGCATCCATAAACGCGTACCCTTAACCTTAAAACTGGTTTTTATGCTTCCACAAGAAGTCAAAACCATGTGCGAATGCAAGTTTATGTTTCCACTCGAATGCACTTCGCACATGCAGCTGCAGTGGTAGCCGTAATGCATTTAGTTACCAGTTGGCACCGAACGCGCCCGCACCCACCATGGGAAGCTTGGAGGAGTTCCAAAAAACGCCCTACAATCCCGCCAGCCCCTTGGAAGCGCGAACACCATTGATCGCATTGGTGCGAGGCGTTCGGGTTTTCGTCAACGTTCTGGTTTTCACGGCAAAATTGATCCCGCTGGTAGTTTATTTGCTCCTACGGAGGTTTGTGTGCCGTAAGCCGAAAGACGTCCGCGGTTGGGTGGCCTTGGTGACGGGAGGAGCCAACGGACTGGGACGGCAGATCGCGATCGAACTGGCCAAGGAGGGCTGCCATGTGGCGGTGGCCGATCTTGACGAGCACGGTGCGGCCAAAACGGTTCTGGAGTTGCGATACTATGGAGTGAAAGCCGCTGCATATTGCGTACGTATGCTGCTCGTCATATCAAGGCGACCTTGAAGACGTGAGAATGTGCGCGGTGGGTTGAAATAACTTTGGATTGATTTGTATGCCGCAGGTGGATGTGGCAAGCGCCACTGAGGTTCGTGATTTGCAACGAAAGGTGGAGGCCGATATTGGATCGGTTGATATACTCGTGAATAATGCTGGATTGGTGCCGTTCCTGGTGTCGGATGAGTACGTACCGGAAAATTTGCAACGAATGGTTAATGTAAATATTTTGGCGAGTTTCTATGTAAGTTGGAGTATTATTTTGAGTTGATAGTTTTCCAATAAGATTCATGGTATCTCGCCTTTTAGACCGTGAATACATTCTTGCCAGGTATGTACGTCAGACGGAGGGGGCACATCGTGACAATCTCTTCGGCAGCTGCTTACGTGAGCCTTGGGCTGATGCGAAATTACACCACTACCAAATATGCAATGAGGGGATTCATGGAGGAGCTGCGTGACGAAATTCACCTGGCTGGCCAGTCTAAGTGGATCAAAACGACAGTAATTTATCCTTTTCAGTTGAATACGCGAAAGGAACTAGTGGATGCGGTATTGAAATTACCGTAAGTAGATCCAAGATTTTTTTATCTACAGGTTATCCGACTTGTCAATATCCCCAACTCAGCCATCTTGGATTTTTGTATGGAATTTATGCTCGTTTGTTTACGTTTTGCACTGAAAATGTATGTTTCCCCCCCGCGCTGGTTATTACCATCTACTGTCGAAGTCGGATAACCTGTACAAAAAAAAAATCTTGAGTAGATCAATAATAATGAAACCACCCATCCTTGAAATGTAGGACAATACTATTTCCAATACACTGCATCTTTGTTTACAAACGTATATACGCCCATATAATTTTGCGTGGCCAATACAAAAATCATTAGTAAAGTCAAAACATACAAACCACCCTGCAGATTAAATAAGGTTGTCAATCCAAAAAATAACTCACCACATAAAGGTCATTTGTCTAGAGGATCTACATTCTATAGGGGAACTGTACCGGTTTTGGCCATGTTCCTAATTTGGCCAATATTGCGAATAACACCAACAATAAAGCAATTCGCAATAATGGTTTCATTAGTTCCAACAAGTGTCTAACAATGTCGTAACGTTTTAACGCTGCTTCAAACTGATCGATTATTTTGGAAAAATATGTATTTTTCAGGGTTGGCCAAATTAGGCACTAAGACGCCAAAACCGGTGCACTTCCCCTACTAAAAAATACGCTATAACAAAACTACTTTAGTTCTCGATAAAACAGGGGGTGATCAAATCTCCCAGTGGATAAAGTTTCCCCACCTTCCCCTACTTATTCAGATTTTTGTAGGTTCTATACACCGTGCGGAAGGGGTTGATAAATGCCAAATCTTTCTCGGCTTCAAGTTTTTCCCGCAGCCTACAATTAACCAACCTCTCGAAAACTTTGACTACGAGGTCAGCGAGATGGGTCGGTAGTAGACTAGAAGAAGAAGAAGAAGAAGAACAGGGGATCGGAATGAAAGTCACTTACCGATACGGGTGTTGAAAAATATTCCCGAGAGCATTGGCCACCTCCGGTGGGTCAGAAATAGTTAGGTCATCCGTTTCAATGTGAAAGAAGAAGGATCTGACTTCTCTCCATAGTTGGGAGCCTGCCGAGCGCTCGAGAGGCCTTTCTTCTGGCTTTTTCGACTCGACGCGTCTCATCCAGCCACCAACGGAGAGCTCTTCTTCCAGATCGAGTACTGGTTTAAGGAATCTTGTAAAATAATAATTTTAAGTGAATGCTGATTCCGGCCGCTTTGGAACAACCATGCCGTTTCAATCCTCTCTGCGACACTCTCATGCTCGGCGGGTGGTGAACACAATGGGGTGGGGTCTCCAGCAGCCTTGCGAGCAAAGGCATAGGATTGCCGATCCGGAAATGGCGAGTTAGATTCTTGGTCCGGTCTAGGACTAGGATGTTTTCGGGTTGAAAACTTTCTCAACTTCCTGGGCAAAACATGTTAGGGAGAACGACAAACTTGATTTTGTATCAAAAAAATCTTTTATCGAAACTTATTGATAGAGTGTATTTTTTTTATTTCAAAACATTGTCTTGTACATAATAAGCATGGCGATCAGCAAAAGCTACTGAAAGCAAAAGCTACTGAATCCTGCCGCGCACAACCCGCTTAGTGCATGAAGGGCTGTGGGTAATAGATCAAAGGGACAAAACGTCGAACTAACAAGTTTTAAAAGCTTTAAGAGGTGAGCCAGCCTAGGGCTGCAAGCCTCTTTAACAAAGAAAAAAAATTAAAATTTTCAGTGCAATCTAGGGGGAATGACGGCTTTGGCAGGTTTTGTTCTATTATTGGCAGGGGGGTTTTTTATGTCTGACTATGCTCATATTTGGCCTAAACATTCTTTGCATACCAAAGAACATTGTGGCCAAATTTCATAAAATTTGGTCGACAAAAACCCCCCTGCCAATAATAGAACAAAACCTGCCAAAGCCGTCTTTCCCCCTACCTGATCGAAACAAAATGTTGAATAATATCAAAGATTTTAAAGTACAAGACAGTCCACTCTTTATTATCCCATACAATCCGCTGGCAAACAAATTTTCTGTAGTGCAGCGCCAACTGATGATCAGAAGTCCAACTATTTTAGTAAAAACGATCAAAGTAACCTTGAGTTTTCACTGTCCTATTTTGAAGAACAACAACAAACATGTTGATTGTTGACAGAACTCGACATAATATTTCAGAGAGGTTCTGACTCATCGAAGTATTTCGGTAATGAGCTAATAAATAGAGCAAATGGAACAGATGCCAGGACCGCAAGCGCAATTTGATCGCTTTGGACCCCTTGCAACGATTTCGCCAAGTGCTGCCTGAGGAGGATTCCCGGACAAAGATAGGCTCTGAAGACCCCGGAGGGACTAATAGAGAAGCGTCCTTAGAACTAAAGGTCACATGCTTTTCTATTTGTTGAAAAGTACGAATACATTAATATTTAATAAATACTTAATCTTTTTCTGTGTTTGTACTTAGGTTTATACTTACAGTACTATATTGTAATGATTTTTGATTTGTTTGGTCCGTTGTGTGTTCACCAGAAGTAAGTGAGAGCTGACCTTTGAGTAGTTCCTCCATGAGCTGGTCAAATCTTCACAGCATATACCGTATGAATTTATGTTCATAAACTTGGTTAGGTAGTACATCAATTCGGTGAAGTTCTGCTGGATGATAATGAAGGCATCTTTTTTGTTAGAAAAAGGGGCCAGAGTATACGCGATAGCTCAACGTTTTTGAAAAAGAAAATGTTAAAACTAAGAAAAACAACGATCACGAACAAACAAAGTAAATATGAAAAACTTTAGGTTTTTGGGCCTCATACACGCTCCGACATGATGTTGTACAACTTTTTACTACGTCCCCAGGAAATTCGGTTCGGTCGGAGTACAGTCATACCGTCTAGTCTGTGGGCAAGTTGTACGACTGTTGAACAGTAAAACTTACCCTTTGACGGTCCAACTTTACTCGAATCGAACCAAATTTGCTGCGGCGGAGTCAAAGTTGTACAACATGTAGACTGCCTGTAATCACATAATTGTCCCATATGAATAGGAGACCCAGCAAAGATGTGACAACTATGCAGCTACGGGCAGTACAGCCATTTAAGGTTTTCGGGAATAAGGTAGCCACCAGAAGCACTAATTTTCACATGTTTTGAATTGTTATATGGGCTGTGCGTAAAAACTAGCAAAATAAAAAACGGCAAAATAATTCCGGAGGGTAGGGTAGCTCTTTCCAATAAATCGAAAAGACAATCCTTCTACGCTTCTTGGAACCTCCTTTCAAGAGGCTCGAAATCTTTCTTTCAAGAGGCTCGGAAGCCTCCTTTCAAGAGGCTCGGAAGCCTCCTTTCAAGAGGCTCGGAAGCCTCCTTTCAAGAGGCTCGGAAGCCTCCTTTCAAGAGGCTCGGAAGCCTCCTTTCAAGAGGCTCGGAAGCCTCCTTTCAAGAGGCTCGGAAGCCTCCTTTCAAGAGGCTCAGAAGCCTCCTTTCAAGAGGCCTGGAAGCCTCCTTCAAGAGGCTCAGCCTCCTTTCAAGAGGCTCGAGCCTCCTTTCAAGAGGCTCCAGCCTCCTTTCAAGAGGCTCAGAAGCCTCCTTTCAAGAGGCCCGGAAGCCTCCTTTCAAGAGGCTCAGAGCCTCCTTTCAAGAGGCTCAGAAGCCTCCTTTCAAGAGGCTCAGAGCCTCCTTTCAAGAGGCTCAAGCCTCCTTTCAAGAGGCTCAAGCCTCCTTTCAAGAGGCCCGGAAGCCTCCTTTCAAGAGGCTCAGAAGCCTCCTTCAAGAGGCCTCAGAAGCCTCCTTTCAAGAGGCCTCGGAAGCCTCCTTTCAAGAGGCCTCAGAAGCCTCCTTTCAAGAGGCCTGGAAGCCTCCTTCAAGAGGCTCAGAAGCCTCCTTTCAAGAGGCTCAGGCCTCCTTTCAAGAGGCTCAGAAGCCTCCTTCAAGAGGCCTCAGAGCCTCCTTCAAGAGGCTCAGAAGCCTCCTTTCAAGAGGCCTGGAAGCCTCCTTTCAAGAGGCTCAGGCCTCCTTCAAGAGGCTCAGAAGCCTCCTTTCAAGAGGCTCCAGCCTCCTTTCAAGAGGCCCGGAAGCCTCCTTTCAAGAGGCCTCAGAGCCTCCTTTCAAGAGGCCTGGAAGCCTCCTTTCAAGAGGCTCGGAAGCCTCCTTCAAGAGGCTCAGAGCCTCCTTTCAAGAGGCTTGGAAGCCTCCTTTCAAGAGGCTTGGAAGCCTCCTTTCAAGAGGCTCAGAAGCCTCCTTCAAGAGGCCTCAGAAGCCTCCTTTCAAGAGGCTCAGAGCCTCCTTTCAAGAGGCCTGGAAGCCTCCTTTCAAGAGGCTCAGAGCCTCCTTTCAAGAGGCCTGGAAGCCTCCTTTCAAGAGGCTCAGAAGCCTCCTTTCAAGAGGCTCAAGCCTCCTTTCAAGAGGCTCGGAAGCCTCCTTTCAAGAGGCTCAAGCCTCCTTTCAAGAGGCTCAAGCCTCCTTTCAAGAGGCTCAGCCTCCTTCAAGAGGCCTGGAAGCCTCCTTTCAAGAGGCCTGGAAGCCTCCTTCAAGAGGCCTGGAAGCCTCCTTCAAGAGGCCTGGAAGCCTCCTTTCAAGAGGCTCAGAAGCCTCCTTTCAAGAGGCCAGGAAGCCTCCTTCAAGAGGCCCAGCCTCCTTTCAAGAGGCCTGGAAGCCTCCTTTCAAGAGGCTCAGAAGCCTCCTTTCAAGAGGCCCGAAGCCTCCTTCAAGAGGCTCAGAAGCCTCCTTTCAAGAGGCCTGGAAGCCTCCTTCAAGAGGCTCAGGCCTCCTTTCAAGAGGCTCGGAAGCCTCCTTTCAAGAGGCCTCAGAGCCTCCTTTCAAAAAGGCTCAGAAGCCTCCTTTCAAGAGGCTCAGAAGCCTCCTTTCAAGAGGCTCAGAAGCCTCCTTTCAAGAGGCCTGGAAGCCTCCTTTCAAGAGGCCTGGAAGCCTCCTTCAAGAGGCTCGGAAGCCTCCTTTCAAGAGGCCTGGAAGCCTCCTTCAAGAGGCTCGGAAGCCTCCTTTCAAGAGGCCTCAAAGCCTCCTTTCAAGAGGCTCGGAAGCCTTCTTTCAAGAAGCTCGAAAGCCTCCTTTCAAGAGGCTTGTAAGCCTCCTTTCAAGAGGCCTCGAGCCTCCTTTCAAGAGGCTCGGAGCCTTTCAAGAGGCTCGGAAGCCTCCTTTCAAGAGGCTCGGAAGCCTCCTTTCAAGAGGCTCGGAAGCCTCCTTTCAAGAGGCTCGGAAGCCTCCTTTCAAGAGGCTTGGAAGCCTTCTTTTAAGAGGCTCGGAAGCCTCCTTTAAAGAGGCTCGGAAGCCTCCTTTAAAGAGGCTCGGAAGCAGAGCGTAAAATATTCATTTTCATGAAGCTATTTTAGTCCGAGTTTTGGCAAACATCGCATGATTATTCAAAACATAGAATGAAATAGTCAGACGACTATTCCACGAACTCATTCATTCGACTGTCACTGAATGTGTTTACTATGTGCAGAAAAAACATAATTAGCATTGTTTATATTGATGTTTACCGTTGAAAGTGCCTCACGGATGCAAATCGGATTCAGTTCTATGTGATAAATTACTTCAATCATTTAAAACGTGTTTAGATTTCAGATAATTTATCGATTTGTAGAATGTGCATAAATATTCAATGACTAATATTCAATCGAATATTGACATTCCAGTGCCGACTATGAATGCGTCTGAAAGTGAGCTGACAAGTGAAGAAAGAAGGACTTCACTAAAAAAAAATCGATTATTTTACACTCTGCTCGGAAGCCTCCTTTCAAGAGGCTCGGAAGCCTCCTTTCAAGAGGCTCGGAAGCCTCCTTTCAAGAGGCTCGGAAGCCTCCTTTCGAGAGGCTCGGAAGCCTCCTTTCGAGAGGCTCGGAAGCCTCCTTTCAAGAGGCTCGGAAGCCTCCTTTCGAGAGGCTCGGAAGCCTCCTTTCAAGAGGCTCGGAAGCCTCCTTTCAAGAGGCTCGGAAACATTCTTTCAAGAGACTTGGAAGCCTCAGTTCAAAAAGAACGTAAGCCTTTTTTCCAAGGCTTAGATGGCTCCTTTCCAGAGGCTCGAAAAACTTCTTTTAGGAGGCTCGTAAACGTCTTTTAAGGGGTTTGGAAGTTTTCTTTCAAGAGTCTCGGAAGCTTTCTTTAAGTGGTTCGAAATCCCCCTTTCAATAGGTTCAGCAGCTTTTTTAAAGAGGCCCGGAAGCCTCTCTTAAAGTGGCTAGGAATTCTTCTCAAAAGCCTCCTTTTAAGTTAATCGAAAGCCACCATTCAAGAGGATCGAAAGCTTCTCTTGAAGAGAAGAATTTTCGAAGGAATTTCTCGAGCAAAATAATTTCGGAAATACCCTCCGTTGTGACTTCCGTTAGCAATTCGTTTGGAAACTCGTAAGAAAATTCCTGAAATTTTGTCCTAGATTTGTGGAAAGTTTTTTTGTTAGAAATTCCGGAGGAATAACTGGAAAAATTTCCGATGGTATCGGAAGGAATACCTGAAATATTTTTTTAATTGGGAGTTTTTGGAAAAACATTCCAAAGAATTTCTAGAGACCTTCTCAATAAATTAGACGATTGCATTGCATTTTATAAATGATAAAATGCAATAAAAATTTCGAAATATTAAAAATTGCCTGACATTTTCCATTGATTTATCTCTTGAATTATTACCGCCTCTAATTGTAGTTCTTACTACTGACGTCAAATTATAAATGATAGAATTATGCCAAAAATGCTGGTGGCCCACCATTACCACAGCTCAGGCACAGCCAGTGCCCGCCTTTCGTTCCGACCAAGGGACCTATTTCTATTTGCTGGTTTAGAGGATGCTCTTTAGAACGCCTGCGAACCACGAAATTGCATGCAGAAATTGAACAAGGGCAATTAAACAAGGCAAGAGTTGCCCTTCTCAGCAAAGTTGAAGCCATTTAAATCTCGGAACTGCGCAAAGATTGCCTTCAGTGGCTGACGCAAAATTACCAACAGTTTTCTTGGCACTTGGTCAATTGGGCAATCATAACTGTAATGGATATAATCCCAATTGATGATACTGCTGCTAGGTGCAATTATCCTTTATCATACCAAATCATTAAATATTCGGCAAACATCGACGAAGTGAAACCGACCAATGCAGTTAATGCAGCTACGCGTCTATAAAATACTAAGCGCGTGAATTGTATGTAATCATGAATTTAAATAAATAAAAGTTTATCTATTCATTTTCAATCATAAATCCATATCAACTTAATTTTTGAATAAAAAAATACTGAGAAATTTCTTTTTCTTCTCGTCGTTCAAGCTATTTCTCAAAATTGCCAATCACCGATCCGATGGTGGCTGCCCGATCGATAGTGCATTCTATACGAACCAACAGACGGAAGGCTTTTGCTCCGGATTGGTTTCCTGTTGGATTGTTGTCATTTGCCGAGTAAGATTCATATCAAATTCATTATTATTTGTGCTCTTTTTTAATTTGCGATTTTTCTCTCAATTCTAGGGACATGCCTCGGAAAATCAAATATCTGTTTCAAGACCAACTACTCAGCGATTGAAGTGCGTGGATGTCTGATTGTCTTATAAGTACAAGGTTTTTGGGGAAGAAAAGTTATCACATCCGTGTCAATTATTTCATTTTTTTTATTAAATCCGATAAAATACACTCTCAAATAACTTTATTAAAGCTACTGACTATAAGCGATATATAGAGAATATCAATTGCCTTGAGTTGTTGTGAATTTGCTTTCACTGTCACGTTTATATCTCATGGTGGGCCTTTAGAAATTTGGCCAAGCTCCTCCAATGAGATTCTTACCCCGGTAACGGAATGTGAACGTTTTGATGGTGAACTTCTTCCCATTGACAGCCAGCGGGCACTCGGTGTCCGGTCGCAATTGGAAGCACACCGTGTACAACGCAATCTCCAGTTCTGGAGATGTAGCGATAAACAGCGAATTGGACGGTTTGGTCAGCTTGTCAAACGTCAATCGCACCTTGGCGATTTCTCCCTTCTGAAATTTGTTCACAGATCATCAGGAAAATTTTAAATTAAACTGATGCAATATATGTCAAACTTACGCTTCCCAGATCCATCTTCTTGATGTATCCCTGATAGTCGAGCCGACCGGCTTTCTCCTGATCGTACAGATAGAGCCAATTGTGCAGTCCAATCATCGTCCCGTTGCTGACCTCGTTGAGGAACACGTGCTCGAACCCGGAACTGCCGATCTTACCATTGCCTCGCGAGTACAGTTGGAACCAGATGGTTTTCAGCAGGTCGTGATGCGTCTTCGGATCGGCGGTAACGACTCCCTTCTTCTGCAGGAACAGCATGGCAGTGCGCATCACGTTGGTAGCCAGAAGGGCGTCCACAAAGTCGTTTTCTTCCTTCTTTTCCATGGGAGTAACATGTTCGTTGACCATGGTGTCGACTTCGTAGTTGTTGAAGAGGGCGCGCATCTTTTCGATTGTTGGTACGGCGAATACCTGGCGTTCGTCTATAGAGAGCAGAGGTTCTGCAGCTTCGTCCACGGAGGACGACGAGAGGGTCTGACGTTGGTAGTTCACGCGAACGTGTTTGTTGAGGTTGGTGTTTTCTTTGGAGAAGAGTTGCTCGGAGATTGTGGCCAACTCATCATCGGTTGCAGTGGATCCTTCAGTGTACCGTGGGGTGGTTTTCGCAGTGGAGCCTCCAACAGGGGCTTGGGTTGGGACGAAACTCACGCCAGGCTTACCTCCTGCCGAAGGGGATGGGGGTTGATTTGGGAGAGGTTTGTTCCAAGCGTTGGCGACGGTGGAGCTGGGTACTGGAGACGGAGTTGGGCTGCCGGGTTTGGCGGGGAGAGCCGGAAAAGCTTCGACTGTCTTAGGTGTCGAGAGGGTTGGTTTCGGTGGAGTAGGAGGAGGTTTGGGAATGGAAGCTGCAGTAGTAGGAACCGACGGAAGGGGAGGGAAGGCGTCTTTGCTGGGGGAGGTGGGTGTGCCTGGTTTAGCGGTGCTTGTTGGGACACCTACAGGAGTGACAGCCTTTGCTGTAGTGACTGATGGTCCTACGGACTTGGCCGTGGAGGTTGGGACAGAAACAGCAGATTTGGCTGTAGTCTTGGCCGTTGTTGGTGCTTCGGTGGTGGTCTTGTCTTTCTTGCTACCGCCGAACAATCCTCCGAAAAATCCACCTCCCGACTTCTTCGTAGTTGGTACAGGAGTTGTCGTTGTGGGTTTTGGAGTCGTCGTTGTGGTGGTTGTAGTCTTAGGCTCCTTCTCCTTTCCGCTTCCTCCAAAGAGACCCCCGAAGAAACCTTTTTTCTTGGTGGTCGTTGGTGCCGGAGTGGTGGTGCTGGTGGTTGTGCTAGTCGTTGGTGCCTGTTCAGGTGGAACCGAATCCGGATCCACTGGGTTATAGGACAGGAGTGCTACATTGGGATCTTCTTCCTTCTTTTTCTTGCTACCGAACCATTGGGCGTCTGAAATGTAGTTGAGAAGATATTAGAAAACGTTATGAATTTATACACCGAAGTGTTGATCGATTGTAACCAATGACTTTCCTAAGTAACAACATACTGCCTCAGGCACTTGGTCTATTCTGCTTAAATATTGTTAATTTGTTTATACATATTATATTGTGAGTGAATGTAAATTCGTATTTTCAAGTTTTAGAGAACGTTTATAGTAACGGGTGGCAACTAAAAACTGGAATGAAAAGAATGGCTCGAGAAAAAAAAACTGCAAAAAAGTACTGTTTAATTTGATATATGTTATACAGTTATATCGTCACCACAGAATATTGCCCGTCCATGAACCTTTTAAAATCCATACGGACTTAAAATCTTGCAGCGATCTTTTTGTGATCTATCAGCAAGTCTCAAGGTGAATCCCCGCTGAATCCACAGCATTTGGCGCGAATATAACTGCATTACACCCAATTCTTTTTTTTACACGGGTGGGCTTTAGTCGATTGAGACCTTTAGCGTTAATAAAACTATGAGTAAACTCCCTAGAAAAAATCACAAAAAATCCAACAAAATTCAGGTGGTAAATGATTATATAGCACGATATTCTACCTGTTCTACAATGGTTCGTCACTTGGCTTGGTGGTATCGCTATCTACACAATCTACAAGTGAAGAGAGAAAATCGTCAATTTGGACCGTTGACTGCAGTGGATCTCCTATATGCCGAAACGACAATAATACAACGTGTCCAACGGGAGATGTTTCCATCCGAGCTAAAAGCCATAAGCAAGGGTGAAGGTGTATCGTGACGATCTCATCTGCGTTGGTACTATCCATTCGTTTCGAACGATGGTCTACTAAGGGTAGGGGGGAGACTTGGAAAATCGGGAGAGTGTGAAGATATGAAGCACCCTATCGTGCTACCTGTCCGCCACACGTTAACAAAGTTGATAATTCGACACTACCATTTGAGATTGCTGCAGGCCGGACCGCAACTCATATTGAGCACAGTTCGGCTTCGATTTTGGCGTCTCGGGGGACGTAATATAGCTATACAGGTCTGTCATCAGTGTATGCGTTGCTACAAGACGAAACCAGCAACTGTTCGTCAGTTCACGGCCGAACTACCTACACCAAGAGTTGTACCAGCAAAACCATTTTCGACAACGGGGGTCGAATGTTTTGGCCCGATCTATGTGCGACCACGGTATCGAAAAGCAGCAATCAAGGCGTATGTGGCAGTGTTTGTTGCTTCTCCACAAAAGCGGTGCATTTGGAGTTAGCAACCGATATATCGACAGCCTGCCTGCGACAGTGTGCCAAACTGTTCTCCGCCAACGGCACAAATTTTGTTGGGGCAAGAAACGGAATGGAAAAACTTTTGCAGAATCTAAGATCAAGGGAATACAACGAAGCAGTGTCAAGGTGGTGTTTTTTTTCTTCCTAGTGGAGCAATGGAGGCGGAATCTGCTCAACAGACATCCTGGGTTGGACGTCCACGAAGTACAGGGTTAGGGACCACCTCCATCAGCAAACGAGGAAGGCAGGATTACTTCCCCAACCCGCTAGAAAGAAAGTAATGCTTCAAAGGGGGGCCAGTGCACAACGCACCCTCGAGATTAGCTGCGTGTCCTTGCAGCACCGAACATCGCGACTCACTTTTATAGAATAACACCATGGTATCGTGCCAGCGCATTGCCGACTTTTCAGATGGCCTTACCACGCCCTATGTCCTCGGAAGGTGGGAAGGGTCGACTTCGCGCCTGCTGACCTCTGCACGGCTGGTATCAAGAATGATGATGCCGCGTGCACTCCAAATTTACCTCTCTGCGATAGGGCCAATTCGCCAACACTCAGAGGGACTTGACGACGCGGTGCCTACGTCTGCCCCAGCCTTGACGAGGACCCCTTTCCGTCCTCCGGCTGGGAAGCCGCCCGGTTGACCAACGCCGCGAAAGCGACGATATCATGTTGTTCTTCGCGCGGCCACTTGTTCGATAAAAGTATCGACTTCGACCACAGGGCACCGGTATGACCCATGAAGCCGACTCCGAACTAGACATTACATTTTATACCATCATATGACCATATGAGCAAAGATACTGATCATATTTAGATATATTATCTTAGAGCTCTTCGATCATTTCTATAGGCTAGATGTACCAGTTGTGGCTATAGCACCGGTTGTCGCACTAGTGCTTTATATACCAAATGGCCAATCAAATCACCGCAAAGGGGCTGTCCACAAACCACGTAGACTGAAATTTCACATTTTCAACCCCCTCCCTCCCCCCTAGTAGACTTTCGTAGACTTTTCCGAAACCCCTCCCCCACCCCTTTGAAGTCTACGTAGATTTTTCCAAATTTTACAAAATATCATATAATATTGGACAATCAAAATCGAAATCAAATGTAATTCTCTGGCCACTGCTTGGGAAACCAAATCTCCAAGTCAATTAGTTTAGTTTCTGCGGAATTCGATTCCTCCTAAAGGTGTACACCACCGCAGTGTTGGTAAAATCATTCATAAAACTCAATCATTGAGCGCTCCCGTGCGAAGTAACTCGTTTGCGATTTTAAAATAATGCATCACGTCAGAGTTTTTTGCAATTTTGCAATTTATGATTCATGATTCAACTCATCCATGATTTTTTAGGTGCTGAGTTGGGTGTGTTTCAAATCACGAGTGATTTGAATCGTTCATGAGTTTTGAGATTTTGAGTTTTTCCCAACACTGCATCACCGATGCCGATACTTTTGCATCAGCGCGCTACTGCTTAAAATCTGTCACAAATCGCTCCACGCCGGTTCAAATTTGTAGAAAACCGAAGAATTTTCAGGATTTCCGTGAAAATTTAGAATTATTTCACGAGGTAATTTTAAGTTAAAATGGACCTTCCGAAATATTTCCCGTGGAATTTCGAAATGGATTCCTACGTTATTGCAGATTTTGAGCAATTTCCTGAGGATTTTTTTTTTGAATAAAAGACATTCCAAAGACTTTTCCGAATAATTTGCGGTGGAAATTATAAAAAATGTTCTGTTGAAATTCTAGTGAATTTCTCGTAAAAATTTCGAATAGTTTTCCATGAAAACTACTAAAGCTTTCTAACAAAAATTGCATTTTTTTTTGCGGAAACTTAGAGTTTTCAATGGGAAATTCAAATAATTTCTCGTGGAAATTGTCAACAGTATCCTTAGAAATTCCTGAGATTTTCAAAATTTCGTAAGATAAGATTCCAAAAAATTCGCATTAGTACTCCCGAAGAAATTGCCGTAAAATATACGAAGAGTTTCCCATGGACATTTTAAAAAAATTTCGCTTATACATCCAATGAATTCTTTGCGAAAATTCCGAAAAATTTTTGAAATTAAAAAAAAATCCGTGGACTTCCCAGAAAATCTCCAGTAAAGGGTTTCTCGCGAAATTCCCCGTTGAAGTACGACATAATTTCCCGTGAAAATTTTAAAGAATCACTTGTCGTTTCTAAAGAAGCTCAGCACAGAAGAATTTTCTGGGAATATCCATATAATTTACAATGTTATGAAAACTCATATGTGAATATGTACGTTATGTGGAAGATATTGATTTGGAAAATGTATTGGCGTACTGTAGGGTCATGGGTTCGAGTCCCATCGAAGGGAAAGTGGTTACCTCCAATAAATTTTCCAAATCAATATCTTCCACATAACGTACATATTCACATATGAGTTTTCATAACATTGTAAATTAACGTCCAAGTCGGGTGGTTTAATCCCCGGAAATAGGCAATTAACTTTGATTGAACCATATCCATACACTGAGAAAAATTCCATGGTAACGGTTACTATTTTGTAGACTACGCCATGTTTTTAAAACAACCACAAATTTTCAGTTAAATTAACCACGCATTCGGACAAATTCACCACTGATTCAGTTCATGCAACAACATTCCACCAGGACCACAGTTGATTTTTACAGCGCGCATTGTAAAATCAAACGGGTTTGTTGTCTGCTGAAAATCGTCGGTGCGTATTCTTAAATTAACCCTCGGAATGGTAGTTTCGACCACAACATTTTTTTGCGTGTATAGTTCAGACACTATTACTTCAGTGAAATTCATTAGATTATTTCTATAAAGTATTGCAAAAAATCTGGGAAAAATCTAAAAAACAATCAAACAAGTGAACTTTGCACAAAGCTTCTGTATAAATTGTTATCTAAAAAAAATATTAAGTCCACGTAGACTTTTTGTATACCCCCCCCCCGTCGCCCTTCGTAGACTAACGTAGACTTTTTCGAAACCCCTCCCTCCCCCTCAAGAGTCTACGTGGTTTATGGACAGCCCCAAACCAAGTTCATATCGATGAAGCGTACTCATATGATACGATAACACCCAGTGGTGCAATTTATCAACAATGCCTGCTGAGTGTGATTCTTTTGTTTTGTATTTTTCTTTGCTCCTCTTTGCCTATGAAGGTGCCTTTCAGTCAGAACGACAAAGCAGGAGTAGCGTAGCAAACTCGGTTTGCCAACAGCGGGCTGAAGCTGATGATCAGTCGGCACAAATTTCCTGTCACTGTCTTTCAAGTGATAGTATTCACCCATGCATTTATATAGGGCCGTCGCATTCACACAGCAGCGAGTGAACTGAACAGACTGTCAGTGCGGGCTGCGTGTGCAATGAGAAGAGAGGTCTTTTGTTTACTTTATCTTTGATTGTTGCTGCTAATCATTTTCAGTTTTCACTGCTAGGAAGTGAGTGTGAAGAGGAAATGGTATCAATATCCAACAAATTTCAGTCACTGAGATTGAGAATTCGCACCAATGAAACACCTTTGATCTCCTCCAAAACAAGCAAAGCATAATTGTAAAAATTGATTTTGCTTAATTTTTGACGTCCTTTGCACCAGTTGTCGCACTAGTGGTCCCTATTTAGCCAGTCCCATAAGAAAACAATGGGATTTGCCAAATAAGGAACCAAAATTAATAATAGTGCCACAACTGGTGCATGCGTTCCTATTATGGTTAATCAATTTTGATGATTATAACAAATTATATTGTGGTTTTTACAGCTGTTCTAATAAGCAGGAAGTAAAACCTTTCGCTTGATATATAAAGTCCACCCACATGCCTTTTACTTATTTAAAAAAAAATAGTTGTTCTTATGTATGGCGACAATTGGTACACCCACCCTATTGTTCAGTTGATCAAAGATATTATCTTATCATCTCAGCAAACGAGTTAGGTATTATATTAAAAAAAGAATTCTGACAGCTTTTGTGAATCGGAGAAGTGATAGAATGGAGGATAAAAGGGAATCATCTCAGGCGCAACGGAAACGGAAATCTTAAATAAGGTCATCTGGAAAAGTAAGCAAAATTGATGTTTTACTTAGTTTCCTAAATTTAACAGATTTAATTCACTAGGTTTTGCAGTACTTTTCTTAGGATGAAGCAGGATCCGTTCGTTGTCGTCTTTGTTCTGCACATAATGTAAACGGAATGCTAGCCGCGAACCACGTCGGAAATTTGAAACGCCACGTTTCATTGAAACATCCTGATCAAGCGCTCCAGTGTGGACTATCTCCTCTCAAACAAACGGTAGAAATAAGCGGAAAATTCCGAGGAATTAAAAATACGAATTCTTATTTAAAAATATTGTCAAGATGGTCACCGTTGGATCACTATAGTTTCGCAATTTAGATTCCCAGGGATTATCTGACATCATTGGAGTAATGAATGGTATGTTTGGCGTTACCGTGACATCAAGAAATGTTCATAAATTCATAAAAAGCAACTGGTGCGGCAATGCGGCGTAGAATAATCAGCGATTGATGACAACGAATGATTTGCTATAAAATGGATGCAGCAACATGCCATGGTCGAAGTCTTTTAGGAACTACAGCGCAATTTGCAGATGATGGTGAAATCCGAATCCGTGTTTTAGGCTGCATCGAAGTGAACGAATCTCATACGGCAGATATGTTGGCAACTGAAACGAAGGATTTGATGGAGCAGTTTGGACAAAATATTGACAATGCTTATGCTATCACAGATGACGAAACTGATGACGAATTAGATGTTGATTTCAAGACAGAAGTAGATATCGTGAACAGAATCTCCACATCAAATATTTTGGACGTGCAACCATGTGATGCACACACGCTTAATCTGTGTATGACGGATGCGATGAAACCGTATAGTGAAAGTCTTAACAGAATCCGAAGTTTCATGAAAAAAGCTAGATTACCGAAATACCACAAACTTTTCGAAATGCATAAGGTTCCAAAGCCAAATCTGGATAACGTCACCCGTTGGTCAGGAACGCATCGAATGCTGAAGCCGCTTTCTAAATATAAGGAGTTTTACAGCTTTACTCTCAGATGCTTTGGCATCGAAGGAAAGATAATTCCAACTACAAGAAGAGGATTGGTGTTTCATCAAAAACTTTGTTGCTGCATTCGATCCTGCAAGTATTTGTATAGAACGCATTCAAGCAGAGCAGTTAACGGTTGGAGATTTTTTTCTGGGCCTGGTCCGAAATGAAACTAGAGCTGGAGGAAATACAATTTTCAAACGAGATGGCAGAAGAATTACTGAAAGCAATTGATAGAAGGGAAGCCAAGCTTAAGGAAAAAAAATGCCATTTTAGCCGCCATATACTTCGATCCCAGGTATAATTTCAATAGATCTACGTATCTGACTAAGGAAGAGAAGCAAAGAGCTCAGGTATATTATCAAATACTCATATGTTAAACAAAAGTTATATGCTATCTATTCTATTAAATAGGAACATATTTTAAAAGTTCATCTGATGCTACAGCGCTCCAAATCGATAGATATCGAGAATAACACTTTTGCGGAGCCAACACAACTATCAACCACCAAACTTTTTACTGATAAATATGGTCCTCCGAAATCTGATCTAAACGATATTCCCAAAAGAGTCAGTATGGTCCAGTTTCAAGATCGAGTTATGTTTCAAGGAAATTCAAATCAAGAAGATTTTCTACCGAACGTTTCTACTCCACTAGAATATTGGAAGAAGAAAAAATTAGAAGATCCACTACTGTATGAACTAGCAAACACTGTATTAGCATTACCATGTTGTCAGGTCACCGTTGAGAGATTGTTCAGTGCACTTAAGCTCATTTTGACCTACTTGATAACTCGAATAGGCAAGGATATTTTAAATGACATTATGATTTTGAAAGGGAATAGATAGAGATAGAGATAGATTTTAGTCAAATAAGTTAGGTTTAGATTAAAACATGTACACGATTGGGATTAATAAGCATATATGAATTATATAAAAATAATAATTAATGAAAGGTACAAAAAGAGCTCTTGAGAAATATATGCGAACATGATCTGCAAATTGGACAAAAATAAAATCGAGGAATTCTTCAAATTTTTTCTTAAGAAATTCTTTAGGAAATTCTTCAAACTTCCCTTATGTAGTTCTTCTTATTTATCTTGAGGAATTGCTTTGATTTTTTTCCGTAAATTCTTCGTAATTAGACTAGCTGCCGTCTCGTGACCAGCAGCAATACGATCAATCCTGCACTCATACTGTGCAAATAGTCAAATAATAGCACAGAGTTTAAATTTAAATCTTATGTTTTCCTTAGGGCCTTCTTAACTCTTAAGCGGTGCTTACTCATGTGCTTAAACCTGGTTTGATGCCTAAACGGAGGTGAAGAAATCGGTCATTAATAAGAAAGAGGCGCTCAAGAAAAAATCTTCACAAGGGTCCTTGGAATCCACGACTTTGACGCTTCAACAAAGTTATACTGATCTGATTTATATACAATTAAATTTGGACTCTTAGCCTGACGTTTTAAATATTGAGTCGGATCACTTTTGTAAAACATAGGATAGAATAGTTAAAGATACTTTTCGTTTTCTTTTAGATATTTCTAACAAAACACTGAAGCACACGTTTCATAGAACAAAACTAAACACGTATTTGTCGACTCATAATGGGATTACTACATAAGCGTTAATAGAAAAAGATGTATAACATAAAAATGTAAAATAAAAAAACTGTTTTTTTATGATTTTGTTCAGCGGCGCAGCCAAATTTTTTGATAATATAAAGCATGGTTCAAGTTCAAATTTGTATCGAAATTCCACGAAATTCCGTTAAATTTCGTTAGAAGTCAGTTTTTTCTAGCGAAATTTTTGTAATTTTACGAGAAATCAGATTTCGCCATGCTCAAATTCCGCGAAATTCCGCGGAACTTCGTTTCGAACCACCTGAAACGAAATTTTTCGAAATACCGCATATGCTTACCGCAGTGCCGTGACGAGCTCTTCGACTTCGGTGATCTCGTCCAGGTCTTTAACCCTTAGATTCACCTCCGTCGTGAGTGCCCTCACCTTGACCGTCTCGCCTAGGACTTCCTCCGCCAACTTCTTGTAGGCGGCGCCCTTTTGCGAGACGCCCCGCTTCAGCTCGAGGATCATCTCGCCCATTCGGGTACGTCTTATTCGACGTACGTCGGCGCCGAGTTCACCGAGCTTGACGTCACTCCTCATCGCCTTCAAGACGTCCGAGTACTTAGCCTCGTCCGCCGTGATGACTAGGGCATCGCCCCTGGAGCGATTGGCGCCTACCCTAGGCTTCTTCGGCCCTTGACGTCTTCGGTTTCCTCTTGTTCTTGACCAGGATCCAGGAGGCGTCATCCTCCTCTATTTCCCTGGACTGGTGCGGCTGAGAGCTCTCAGCCTGCCGTAACCCCTTACCACCGTCTTTCCTGGGTGGACGGACCATTCCAGATCTTTCCTCCCCCGGTTTTGGAGGTACCTGGCCGGGGTTCAGCCTTCCAGCCCCACTACCCTTGTTCGGGGTAGTAACCCTCCGCGTTTTGGAGTGGCCCCCAGGGAGCTCATCTCCTGGAGACTGTCTCCCCCGTTTTTGTGTCTGCTCTGTTGGAGCAGTCACCCCCGACGTGCCCGCGAGTACTTGAGCCTCAGTCTGGGTAGACTTTGGCACCACCGTCTTCGCTGGCACGCCCTCGGTCGATTCGACCTTGCCCGAGTCCGCGAATCCTTGGGCCTCAGTCTGGGTAGACCTCGACTCCACGGATTTCACGGGTTTACACTTGGCCGTCCCGACCGCCCTCTCCAGCTTGGCGTCCAACATCGACTTTCGAAGTTTCAGCAAGCTCCTCTTGAGGTCCTTACTGATATTATGCTATTCCGGAGACGAGCCAGCCTCGGGCTGAAAGTCTCCTTAATAAAGACACAAAAAAAAAAAAAAAAAAGATATTATGCTTCGATGACGCAAAGTCGATGATGGCGTCCAGCTGTTCCCCCGAGCAGCACAAGTCAGACAAAACTGGTTGCAGCATCTTGATTGTGACTAAACCTGGTCCCATATAAGTTACAGTAACCTATGTGGAATATGTGTGCTGCTAGGGCCGTCGGTTCATCGCCTCCACAAGCCATGGGCCATCCATAAGCTCTACCGGCTTAGCCTGGGAGAGTTCAACGATTAGCAACTATCTCAACAACTGGTGCAATGAGAAGTACACCATCCAAGGCGTTGGATTGCTTACTTTTTGTACTTCCTTTACATCAATTCATCCAATTAGAAGCCGAAAAGAGTGCTCTAAAGATCCGACGATCAATGAACCTCTTGGAAGGTGACCTTACAGGTCATCTGAGTATTCTAAATATGATTAAAATAAACCCACTAGTAATAAATAATGAAGACTGGATGGGTAAAAAATATAACTTTGAGCGTTTATTCCAGGTAATAAATCCTGGGCGTACTTCTTGGGAAAACGGCGGTCCAAATCTACGATCAGGATCAATAGTTTTCTACACAGATGGTTCTAGGCCGAATAACCAAGCAGGAGCCGGGGTGGCTGGCCCAGGGGCAGCTATCTAAATCCCCATGGGTAAATGGCCTACTGTACTTCAAGCTGAAATGCAAGCTACTTTGGAATGCTCTACGTTTGCGACGCAAATACAGGCATTCAAATATCTGCATTCTGTCGGACAGTCAAGCCGCTTTGAACCCCTTTAAGTCAGCGACCTGCACTTCAAAATACGTCTGGGAAAGTATTAACTTTCTTCAAAACTTGTATTGTTGTAACCAAGTCACTTTATATTGGGTTCCTGGCCACTGTGGAATTGATGGGAACGAGAGAGCCGATAAATTGGCGAGACTCAGATCATCAAACAATTTCTTTGGACCAGAACCATTTTGTGCATTATCCGCATGTGCTCTAAAATGGAGCTGAAAATGTGGATAACCTCAAAAGTAGAAACAAATTGGAAGCACACTCCAAATGCGAGGCAGTCCAAAAGGTTTATCATACCAAATATTTCTGTAACCCGTAAAATCTAAGAACTTTCCAAAAAAGATCTTAGAACATATGCGGGCCTAATAACTGGTCATTGTCCGAGCCGTTATCACTTGAAGCAAATGAAAAAACTTCAAGATGATTCATGTCGATTCTGTGGCATGGATAAAGAAGACTCGGAACACATTTTATGCCATTGCCCGGCAATTGTCAACAAAAGAATAAAGTTCTTCAACAAAGGGCTATTAGAACCCTATGAAGTTTGGAGAACAACACCCAATCTGGTGGTGCAGTTTATTAGAAATGTACTACCAGATTGGGAAAAGGCTACTAGTCACATATGACGGTCATTCTGAATAGTGGCTTGGCATCGTGATATAGCCATATTAAAAAGGGGAATACATCACAATAGATCAAAAAATTGGTCGCAGTGATAATGATACCCAACACGAAAAAAAAAAAATTGCCTGGGAGATGGTTAAGTGACCCACGCCGGCGCTGCGCACCGAGCTGCCGACTATTGCCTTTGGCTTCCTAGGCGGAGACCGGAACAACCCACCTCTTGCGAAGGGATTGTTGCCTACACTACAACCACTAATTGA
The DNA here is from genome assembly GCF_024139115.2 of Armigeres subalbatus. Classification (NCBI taxonomy): domain Eukaryota; kingdom Metazoa; phylum Arthropoda; class Insecta; order Diptera; family Culicidae; genus Armigeres; species Armigeres subalbatus. The sequence goes on from NC_085141.1 coordinate 24,912,761, forward strand.
AGAATTGACTTGGTTTTCCATTTTGGTCCCACGAGTTGCTCGGGAAAAAAGAGATCCACTACGCCAGAGCCCAGCATGACGCGGTAAGGGACAATTACTGTGGAGGGTGCCCAGGTACCCCACAGGCTCCGTTAAAGGCCTAGCTCATTATTTCACCCCCGGCCATGCATCCCCTCGGCACGGGTCGCTTAACGCCTTGGGATTAGGGGTTAAGGACGATGGTCCCCTTTATCTGATTTCTGATTTTATGTCTGTCTGATCCTAATAGACACGGACACTGCTGGTCGGCACCGGCACCGATCGGCATAAACGTGCAAACATGCAGGGCTTTTTTAAACCAAACCCAATTTGGCACACAAAAAAAGTTTGACGGTTTGCTCTGCCAAATGATATCGAATAGCAGAGCAAACGTGAAAACCTAAATTGCGAACATAAAATAAATGTTTATGGTAAATAGTGCTGGAATTCCCACCATTTTCAATGTCATCTTCAATTCTTGTTTCTGCTTATTTATATGGCTTTCCAATACCTTAACAAGAAGAAACAATTAAATTGAAGTGTAAGAACACGGGTGCAAAGAATGGCGATTTGATCATATGAAAAAAATCACTGTCCTGACCGGGGGACATCTACCGGATACAAACATTGATTTTGCACCACAGATACATTGTATATCTATCAAATCTGTTTGAAATATGACTAATATTGACCTTCTCGACTAAAGCTCTTCAAAGTTTACAACATGAGGATCTGATATTCCATGCAAGTAAAGGACTTTCCAATAGCTTTCTTTTGTGTTGTTTAGATAAGTGTCCGGTATTGGGTGTGTACGGCGCCGGAGGATCTCCCCCTACGTGTTAGCGATATCATTCGTAAGCACTGATCAACTACTACCAGCCAAGTAAAATAATAAATATAAATGTTAAACAAATCATCTTCTCCCATTAGGCTGTAGCCATACTGATTTATTGAGGCATCACTTCATCCAATTACTAGCGAAAGAAACCCAGCTTTGCCCGTGTGGTGCAAATATCACAATGAACTATTTGCAGCACCGCACTCTAGATCAATTTCCGTGCATTTGTTTTGTTTTCCTTAAAAGCTGACCCAAAATTGTATTCTAATGATTTTTACATTTCCCCGTTAAATTTACCAACTATTCATATATACAAACCTTGCGGATCCCAAAACGAATCGATTAGGGAAAAAATCTTACAAATCGGTCAAGCCGTTCGCGAGTTAAATCGTCTAGAAGGAAATCTCAACTCATTTTTATTATATAAAAGAAGAGATTTATTTGAACAAACATTTTGAAAGAGGAAACCCCCTTCTGAGGGAATTCTTTCTCAAAAAGGCACAAAACCTCTGTTTTCAAAGTCCATTATAAAAAGAAAAATATGATTAATCCACACTAATGTAAATTATTGATCATGATCATTACAACATACAAAATGTAGTAATAAATTATTGTTACAAAGTGACCCATATTTGTGGGATCTGTGTACCAGAGATTCATGAGAAACATTCAATTTATTTCATTCATGTATCCCCAACGCCTATTCAATATCATGGATAGATTGGAATGTAATTTGTAAATTAATTTCGGCTTCATTATTTCAGAAACATTCAGTTCTTAAATTTAATTAATCAAGCGATGTCTTTTTGCATCTATTCATGCAAGTAACAGTCATTTCATTTGACTAATTCAAACAGATAATCGAATTAGGCGATAGAGAAGGTCAGGGTAGTATTCCTCGTTTAAACAAGGTCATGCAGTTATCAGACAGATGCACAGGCCGACCGTTGCTCCAATTCTAAGGAAATCAGCCATCATCGACATAACTCGCCTGTAAAATGTTTGATTATTATTGTTTTACTTTCTGACCACACGGGTGCTATCAATTTCCATTTTAAACGAGCGTTAATTGAATCAATTTCGTTCGAACAGCTTCGGTTGGTTGGAATTGAACGCCCGTATTCGCCTTTAATGGAATCTAAACAAGCGAGGTATGATCTCACAGGTGATGATATCATTCCAGTCGGATAGGTTAATGGACGTAGTCCTTGATCGCCGGAGGACGTGATGTCGCTCGAAGTGCAAAAATAACAAGCATCGATCAATTATCACTCGCTTATTTCCAAGATATCACAACGGTGTGTTCAACGTTCCTCCCACTTCTCCTTTTGTGAATTATTATTCTCACGATTCTTCCGATCATTATTTGCGTCTTCTTATCCATAGCAAACCGGCTTACCTGTAAGCACCGCAAACGCCAACAACACGATCGCTGTCAATCTGATCAGCTTCATCGACGTCATCATGAACTGTTTCTCTTAATTTTGCTTCTAATTCATCGAAAAATCGATACTACTTGCTACAAATCACACTTTAGTCATCCACTCTCTGAAAATTAGTGAAAGTAGTTAGTTCTTCCATTCACAACCACGTGACAACTCTCAGGTTTTCGCTTTAAAAATATCACCTTTACCAGACGAGATGACCTTCCAAGAAAGCCTCCAACGGACAGCTGGCGCTCACTATCAGCTGGGAGGGGAATTTGCCAACCGTTAAAAAGCAAGTCCTCTGTATAGTCAAAATAAAGCTCGTGTAAACACCGCGGCGGTCGTCGAAGAACTGAAAGATGTTGACGACGAGAGTTCGTCGTTGCAGGCGGATGGCTCTTTGAAAAGCACTGTCCGATCAAGCGTCTAGAGAAGGCAGACAATATTGGTACATAGGCACACGGCAGACGGTGGCGCCTAACTGAACTGACCGTTGATTGGCGCAAGTAGTGTATGAAAGGAGGAAATACAAAAAACAACTACGGTTGAAGCGGAAAAAATACAGGAAGCTCATTGAATTTTATATAAACCAGATAGATATCAGACTATCTCTATGGGTATCGGTTATGGATTATTAACCGGACGATCACCTACACTACAAAGTCGACCGGGCACCACTTACAAAGTCCGAATTTTCCCAGAGAAGTGGACATCTACAGCCACCGATGAGAAAATCGTTCATACCCTTATAGTGCTGCCATCTCATATTTGCTAGCCAAACTATAGTTCTAGCACTCGTCGTCGAGCACTTCAGTGGTCGAATTCTCTCTCGTTCGTTTGAAATGCGCATTTGCGCACGTGAGCGTCGCACCGGTGAGCATCTAGCATGTGCTGTGACGTCAATACCATACTCTTTGATATTGCTGGCATAAGTATTGGAAAGGCCTTATGTTAACTTTAATTTTTATCAATGCAATGACTTGATTGATTTGAAAGGTTTTTGTGAATTTAAAATTCTTGTCCTTAAATCTATGTAATCCGATAGAAAACTTAAGTGTAATTTTGTTCTAATTCAAAGAGAAAATGAACAAATCAAAACGTATTTTAAAACTTACGATCATGACAGAAATCAAACCTTATATGCTCTATTTTTTCCAAAATAAAGAGATATCTCAAACAGAACAGTATTGATGCCAGCTCTATCGAACGCCCATCTCCTACATGTATACGTGAAAGCACGTCGGTAATGCTGTTTTGTTTGGTTTACAGGGCAAGAGAGCAGAGCATGTCCAGCGTAGATGCGATACGGCGTATACGATGTTGACAAACATTATACTGGGAGAGGGAAAGGTGCATTTTGGAGTTTAAATCGCTACCAAGACGTCAATGAAGCTGGCTCTTATTTTTGTAGGGAAGGCAAAACGTATTCCTCTCAATCTCTCTCAATGGGTAAGGTATATGAATTAGACAAATCATTAATTCAGTTTTGATCGAAAATTATCAATGATAGTTTTATCATAACGTCATTGGTTCATGAGCTTGGAAGTCAATATTCTTAGAAGTTACCAATGTAACAGTGTTAGTCCCTGTGAATGAATGCATATCTGACTTCAATGTGTTTTCCTTATCCTCTGAGCTTCTTAAAATAGCATGCGAGAGATAGAGAGGGAGAGATAGAGGAGAGAAGAGTTTTCTCGGAGAGTGTACCAAATTCTCTTGGGTGGAAACACGTTTTTTAATGTTGCCAGTTAACTGTAAAAACAAGAAATCGAATATGAAGAAGGAATTATATTTATTGCAACAGTATGCTTTGGTACATTTTTGAACGATACCTACTGTCCTAAGACAGGCATCTAGAAAAATAAATTTCAAATGGCTTAGGCTCATTTGGAGAATTAAACTGTAATTAAACTCATAAGGGACACATGGTGTTGAACTTAATCTAGAATAAAAAAAACCTAGATTAATTCACCTAGCGGTGATGGAGCCTTTCTTGTGTGTTATAAAAATAGTATTTTGGCCAAACTTTAGAGCCCATAGTCCGATATGGCCAATTTTCAATAGGAAACAATGAGGCAGTATTCTGCGTCGAATACAACTTGTTGTGAGCAAATCGATTAAGGATAAGTGCCTGAAAAATGAGTGAGAAATTTTGCGCACACACATACACACACACAGACATCACCTCAATTCGTCGGGCTGAGTCGATCGATATATAACACTATGGGTCTCCGGGCCTCCTATAAAAAGTTCGTTTTTGGCTCTGGCTTTGGCACAAGGCTCTCAGGGTCGAACCTATTGTTCAATATCTGAGACACCGCGACTGTTCACGCTGTATCTCAGTGAAGCTCACGAAAAAGGAAAACAATTGGCGAGGCACCATGTTACTGTGCATTGTTCTCAAAGGACTGTGAAAAGTTATTCTAGATCAGATACAGCAGAAAACAGACACGACAGCAGGCAAGACTCCGCATTGGAAGATCATGTGTGAACCACATTGTTACGCTCCGTATCATCGGTAAAAAATTACCGGACAAAATAGTCGCCTCCCTTCTTCACAGCGTAACGTTAGGGTTTCTAATAATGAAAACTTATTCATTATATTATTTTATTAATTACCAGACTAAGGCCTCCACCTGATCGATTGCACCTTGCCCGCTGTGCATCTCGCCTTCTTGTTCCCGTCGAATCCATAACCATTTTCACCGGATTATTGTCCAACATTCTGGCTACGTGCCCGACCCACCGCAGTCTTCCGATTTTCGCGGTGTGAACGATGGATGGTTCTCCCAACAGCTGATGTAACTCGTGGTTGATTCGCCTCCTCCACGTACCGTTCGCCATCTGTACCCCACCATAGACGGTACGCAGCACTTTCCTTTCAAAAACTCCGAGTGCGCGTTGGTCCTCCACGAGCATCGTCCAGGTCTCGTGTCCGTAGAGAACTACCGGTCTTATAAGCGTTTTGTAGACAGTAAGGTTGGTACGGCGGCGAACTCTATTCGATCGGAGCGTTTTGCGGAGTCCAAAGTACGTACGGTTTCCTGCCATGATGCGTCTCCGAATTTCTCTGCTGGTATCGTTATCGGCGGTCACCAGTGAACCCAAGTACACGAATTCTTCAACCACCTCGATTTCGTCACCACCGATAGAAACTCGTGGTGGGTGGCTTACATTGACCTCTCTTGAGCCTCTTCCTATCATGTACTTCGTCTTCGACGTGTTGATGACTAGTCCAATCCGTTTAGCTTCGCTTTTCAGTCTGATGTAGGCTTCCTCCATCCTCTCAAAGTTACGTGCCATGATATCAATGTCGTCTGGACGGACTTCGTGAAAATCGTAATAATCCCTGCCCTTCATAGCGATGTTGAATAGCAGACACGAAAGACCAACACTTTGCCGTAACCATCTGCGCGTTTCGAAGGGACTCGAGAATGCCCCTGAAACTCGAACTACGCACATCACCCGATCCATCCCTTGATCAACCGTATCAGTTTATCCGGAAATCCGTTTTCGTGCATTAGCTGCCGTAGCTGGTCCCAATCGATTGTATCATATGCGGCTTTGAAGTCGATAAAAAGATGATGTGTGGGCACGTTGTATTCGCGGCATTTCTGCAATACCTGATGTTCAGTCCGTAATCCAGCGAACTGAAGAAACAAGCCACGCCTCCATGCGCAACCATCGCCATCGTCTGCGGTCAACGCAGAACAATTTTGAATAAAACCATGGTGCAACCTAGCACCATTGATCAGTTTTTTCGCAACGATCAACAGCAGCAGAAGGAGAAGAAGATCGAAGAAAAACAGACCAGCCTAGACCAGCCGCAGCAGAGTCGAACCGACACCGGCAACAGTATTAGAGCCTAGCCGAAGCCGGCCGGCATCAGCGTGGAGCTGCAGCTAAATAAGAAGAAGAAGAGTAAAATAATGTTCTAGAAAAGTCTCGTGTGTGTGTTTTGGATTCTTGCCTGGAGCTCCCTCGGTCCGCCAGCTGCCGCAAAAGAGTTATTAGTAATTTTCTTGGCAATTGTTTGGCATTCGTCGCTGGTCCGCCGGTCGCTGCATTAAGACAGTTCCCATCAGGCTGGTTTCAATGGGGAACCAGCACTCGTTGGCGGATACGCTGCATGAAGGCAGCTATGGATTCGCGCTCCACCCCGGAGCACCCAACCACAGTTACAGTCCACTGCAATTTGACGCTACACCTGACGTATGGCGAACACCTGGTCTGTGGTAGAGCGTTCACCCATAAATCCCGCCTGGTACTGCCCCAGGTCCCACGAACTTTCTTGCAATTGGTGTTAGTCGGCGGCATAAAATTTGGGAGAGTACCTTGTAGGCGGCGTTCAGCAATGTGAATGCGCGGTAGTTGCTACAATCCAGCTTATCGCCCTTTTTGTAGATGGGACACACGACACTTTCCATCCACTCCTGCGGCAGAACCTCATCCTCCCAAACCTTGGTAATCACCCAGTGCAGCGCTCTAGCCAGTGCCTCACCACCGTGCTTAAACTGCTCTCGTGGTAGTTGGTCAACTCCAGGGGCTTTGTTGTTTTTCAGCCGGCCGATCTCCTCCTGGATTTCTTGGAGATCCGGAGCCGGAAGTCGCATGTCCTGCGCGCGTGCTCCTAGGTTCATTCCCATACCGCCACCGTTGTCTGCCATATCACCATTCAGGTGCTCTTCGTAGTGCTGCCGCCACCTTTGGATCACCTCACGCTCGTTCGTAAGAAGGTTCCCGTTTATGTCCTTGAACATATCGGGCTGTGGCACGTGGCCCTTACGTGAACGGGTCAACTTCTCATAGAACTTTCGTGCGTTATTAGCGCGGTACAGTTTCTCCGTCTCTTCGAGGTCTCGATCTTCCTACTGGCGCTGTTTCCTCCGAAAAATCGAGTTTGGTCTGTTCCGCGCCCGTTTGTATCGTGCCTCGTTCCCCCTCGTGCGGTGTTGCAGCAATCTCGCCCATGCTGCATTCTTCTCCTCAACTAACTGCTCAACTCAACTAACTTCGCCGTAATACCAGTCGTTTTTCTGATCCGGAGCCACCGTGTCTAGTGCAATGGTTGCGGTCTTTCCAATGGCGGATCGAAAATTTATCCATTCCGTTGGGAGTTCCACTTCCAGCTGCTGCGCGTAGTATTGGGCTAGTCTACCGTCTTGTAGCCGCCCAATGCTCAGCCGCAGCAGACGGCTCCGACGCGTGTTGTACACCGTCGAGAGCTTTAGGGCAGACATACTGCAACGAGGTAGTGGTCGGATTCAATATTCGCACTGCGGTGAGTGTGGACGTTCGTGATGTTGGAGAAGAATTAACCGTCGATTAGAACGTGGTCGATTTGGTTTTCCGTTACTTGATTAGTTGATTTCCATGTGGCCTTGTGGATATTCTTGCGGAGGAAGAAAGTGCTTCGGATTACCATTCTGCGGGAGGCTGCAAAATTTATGCATCGTTGGCCGTTGTCGTTCGATATGGTATGCTCCTCCTCCTTCCTCCCTTCCTACCTGAGCGTTCATGTCATGTCGATTTTGACGTCCCGCAGTGGGCATCCATCGTATGTCTGCTCCAGCTGTGCATAGAGCGCTTCTTTCTCTTCGTCTGGTTTCCCTTCGTGTTTGATGATGCTATAGTTGAAAAATCGGCCTTTTATCCTCAGCTTGCACATCCTTGCGTTGATTGGCTGCCACCCAATCACGCGTTGGCGCATCTTTCCTAGCACTATGAAGCCGGTTCCCAGCTCGTTGATGGTGCCACAGCTCTGGTAGAAGGGGGCCGCTCGAAGCGGGCTTTTCCACACTTTCTGTCCTGTCCAGCAGATTTCCTGCAGCGCTACGACGTCGAAGTTGCGGGGATGTAATTCATCGTAGATCATCCTGTCGCAACCTGCGAAACCTAGCGACATGTAGTTCCATGTTCCAAGCTTCCAATCGTTATCCTTTATTCGTCGCCTAGGTCGTTGCCGATTGTCATTCATAATGATTGTTTTTAAAGGCGGCTTATTAAGCCTACGCAAACCTCCTGTCTCGTCGTGGGGCCGTCGTGTCAGGGCTGTTTAGCGTCCCACCTAACACCAGGACATGGGCTTGTGCGCTTTTAGCGGCACACGGTCGCTTTGGCGGAGCCTACTTGCGGATACATGTAGCTTTTTATAGAGGTTTAACAGGGCCCACTGTCAAACCCCACCACATCCTAGGCAGGCGCCATAACTCGCAGATGGCCTGGGAGGGATCGTCAAGCCCTTGGACATAGTCCCTGCTGCCCCCAATTATTCATTATATTCGTTCTTATTTACATCAAAACAAATGGTTGTCCCACCGATTGACGAATCGGCAAATCATAAAAACCGTTACCATCCCTCGACGAAAGGCTTGAGGTCAACTATATCCAGGCGCACACGAATGCCGTAATGCTTGGCGCCAAAGCTTCAATTCCGGATAAAACGTCTTGTCAAGCTACCGACTACTACCCACATACAGCGTTGACGATGATGATGACTCACTCACACAACAATTTTGGCTTCACTTCGGTGCACTCGAACGAAAGCTTTGCGAGTGATTCGTGCGATGACTCATGTATCGTTGATAAATCGTAGGAGCTTTCACGTGACGGGTCGTGTTGCGTAACGTATACGAGAGAAGAAACTTTTAAGGTGATAGGCGATGCGGCACTAGGGTGTCTCGGTCCAACTAGGGTAACGCCGGACCAAATTGTTCACCGCCAAATCCACCCCACACAAGCACCCGCGATGACCAGCGGGTTTCACCTGGTCAAGCGAATAGTTTTCACATACTAAATTGGAACACATTAAGCACAATTCTGGTCTTACCTTCCAGTAACAGGAGTTTTTTTCACCTGCTAAGGTGCACACAAGCGCATCTTTAGCAAAACTTTAATCTGGAAAAACTATTTTTGGTCGTAATTTTACAAAATATAATAATTTGCCTTATGTTTTTCACATTTCGTTTGTTTTTAACTTCTCAAGGTTATACAATTTTTATATAGTTTTGAGATTTCACAAAATGGTGTCTAAAAATCTTTTTCTTGTTTAATCATACCGAACTACGCAGGCTGGCGAATCGCACGAGAATCAAATTAACCCACAATAGGAATTTGCATTTTAGATTCTGCTGATTCGTATCTGTATTATACGTTCGCAGTAAAGCACACCCCCTCTCCTTCTGCCTCATGCCAACCATAACTAAGCATCCTCCTTCATCCTTAGTTTTCTTCTCTATTTTGAGTGCTTTTATAAAACTCTGTAAAGCCTTGAACTTCTTTTAACAGGATAAAGTTGCTCTGCACTGTGCTTGGCTGAATGAGGTCCGTGGAGATTCTCGTGAGTTCCCGGGAGCAATCTTAAAGCTTTGGTTGCCTCAACGAATTCAGGGAGATAGCGCGTAAGCTGATGATAGAGTGAAAGATTCATTTTGTTGTTAATCTAGTTAATGGCTTTAGGAAATTTATTGCCAAAATATTTGTTACACGATTAAATATGATCAGGAGAAACATAAACAAACATAAATGTGCAAAAGAATGGTTGTTTAATACTCGACAGTTTGCCTTATTTTTTTATAATTTTGATCTCTTATCCCATCTTACCTTTTAACCCTTCGATTTTTTAAGCTTCGGCGTTTTGACCTACGACCTTTCGTCCTACAACCGTTAGTTCTATCTTTTGTTCTGTCGACGTTTCGTCTTTTCGACCTTTTGTTCTTCGACCTTATGATTAAGATTTTTTGTTTCGACCTTTTGATCCTTCGACCTTTTGATCCTTCAACCTTTTGACACAGATTTTTTGCTTTAATCTTTTATCCTTTAGACCTTTTGAACCTTAGACATTTTGTCCATTCGACGTTTTTACTCAGATTTTTGGTTTCGACTTTCTGTACGTTCGACCTTTTAACCCTTCCACCTCTTGTCCTTTTGACCTTCGACTTTTTGAGCTTCGACATTTTGTCCTTCGACCTTTTGTTCTACAACCACTTTGACTGACTAGACATATCTACGGTTGTTACTACGTGATTGACTATTTTTGACTCAGCCGTGTGGTAAGACGCGCGGCTACAAAGCAAGACCATACTGAGGGTGGCTGGGTTCGATTCCCGGTGCCGGTCTTGACAATTTTCGGATTGGAAATTGTCTCGACTTCCCTGGGCATAAAAGTATAAACCTCGTAGTTAATAACTGTGGAAGTGCTTAATGAACACTAAGCTGCGAGGCGACTCTGTCCCAGCGTGAGGATGTAATGCCAATAAGAAGAAGAAGAGGCGTGATTGACCAGAATCAACTGAATGATTAACTGGGTGGGTTTGTTCAAGTTTTCTCAGTGTGTAAGTGACTCAAATATTCAAATGATCAATAAAGGTGCCGGTCACGTCCTTGTAGTCAGTTAAGAAGAGGGAAGGAATATAAGTAGGTGATTTTTGCGATTTGAGGAACGTTTTTACCTCTGCGTCACCACAAAAACCTCAGGAAAGATTATCAGCAATGCGACCGTGTCATTTTTTTACACAATGGTTTAAAACTATCGCACAAAGCAGAACTAACTAACTACCTGCACAACGAGTAGGAACACGCTTAAACGCGTATAAATTGTTTGTGAGGTTTGGGAGGACCAGAACGACGCGCAGCACTAACACACGATTCTCCAAACATTAATGAATAACCTTTGCTGTCCAAAAATCACAGCATAAATGCCCGGTGGCATCCAAACTGAGGAGAATCTTACTTTGGACGATCGGAACGACACGCAGCGTTAAGCTAAAGCTAAGCTAAAGCTAAGCTAAAGCTAAGCTAAAGCTAAGCTAAAGCTAAGCTAAAGCTAAGCTAAAGCTAAGCTAAAGCTAAGCTAAAGCTAAGCTAAAGCTAAGCTAAAGCTAAGCTAAAGCTAAGCTAAAGCTGGGCTAAACTAGCTAAGCTAAGCTAAAAGCTAACTAAAGCTAAGCTAAAGGCTGAGGGAGGCTAAAAGGCTGGGGAAGCTGAAGCTAAGCTAACGAGGCTAAGCTAAAAATAGCTGGATGAACAGGGCTGGGGCTGGGAGCTGGGGACAGGTGGGGCTGAGGCTGGGAGGCTGGGCTGGGGGCTGAGGCTGGGGTGAGGCTGGTGGGGGCTGGGGTACCAGGTGGAACAGGGCTGAGGCTGAGGTGAGGGCTGGGAACAGCTGGAGCTGAACAGGGGTGGGTGGGGGCTGGTGGGGTGGGGTGGGCTGGGAACAGGGGTGGGTGGGGAGTGAACAGGGCTGGGGGTGGGGTGGGGCTGATTGCTGAGGAACAGGTGGTGGGGGCTGGGGGAACAGGGGGCTGGGAACAGGGAGCTGGGGCTGGGAACAGGTGGGTACAGGTGGAACAGGGAGCTGAACAGGAACAGCTGGGGTGGGGCTGGAACAGGGCTGGTGGGGTGGGTGGGGTGGGCTGGGGTGGGGAACAGGGGGGAACAGAGCTGAACTGAACAGGGCTGGGGTGAGGTGGAACAGTGGGGTGGGGCTGGGAACAGGCTGAGGCTGGGAGTGGAGAACAGGTGCAGAGGCTGGGAACAGGTGGAGTACAGTGAGGCTGGGGCTGGGAGGCTGGGAACAGAGGCTGGGGAGTGAACAGCTGGGGTTGGTGCAGGTGGGAGGCTGGGAGCAGAGACAGGTGGAACAGGTGGGAGTGGAACAGGAGCGGATGGGAACAGGAACAGGAGTGGGGGTGGTGGGGAGCTGGAGACAGGGAGCTGGTGGCTGGAGCTGAGTGAGGTGGGGAACAGAACAGGTGGGGCACAGGTGGGGAGGTGAGTGGGGCAGGGCTGGGGGCTGGAACAGGAGTGGAACAGGAACAGACAGGGAACAGGGCTGGGAGCTGGAGAACAGGGCTGGGTGGGGCTGGTGGAGCAGGGAACAGGTGCAGGGGGCTGGGAACAGGGCTGAGGCTGAGGAGTGGGAGCTGGGTGGGAACAGGGCTGGGGAGCAGGAACAGGGGTGGGAGGTGGAACAGGAGCTGGTGGGAACAGGGCTGGGTGGGAGCTGAACAGGAACAGGGCTGGGGCAGAGGTGGGCTGGAACAGGGGTGGGGCTGAGGAATTTCAGTGGGGAGTGGGGGCTGGGAGGCTGGGGCTGGGGGAACAGGGGTGGGCTGGGAGCTGGTGGGGAACTGAGGCTGAGGGGGTGGAACAGGTGGGAACAGGAACAGTGAGACAGGGTGAGGAACAGGGGGTGGGAGCACAGGGGTGGAACAGGAACAGGGACAGGAACAGGAGACAGGAACAGTGAGAACAGGAACAGGAGACTGAACAGGTGAACAGGGGTGGGGAACAGACAGGAGAAGGGGTGAGGCTGGGCGGGCTGGGGTGGGGAACAGGAACTGAGGCTGGGGAGTGAGGCTGAACAGGTGGGAGGCTGGAACAGGGAGCTGGGGGTGGGGGAACAGGGAGGCACAGGTGGGGTGAGAACAGGGAACAGACAGGGCTGAGGTGGGGGGTGGAACAGGGAACTGGTGCAGACAGAGGGTGGAAGCAGGGGGCTGGTGGGGCTGAACAGGGAGGTGAGGCTGAGGGGTTGGAGCTGGGGGCTGGGGCTGGGGCTGAGACAGGGCTGAGGTGGAGTGGGAACAGGCTGGGGTGGGAACAGGTGGGGCTGGGGAACAGTGGCTGGGAGGCTGGAGGAACAGGGTGGGCTGAGGCTGGGATGAGGGGCTGGAGCAGGGCTGAGGTGGGGAGCTGAACAGGGGCTGAGTGGGGGCTAAGGCTGGAACAGGGAACAGGCTGGGGCCTGGGGGTGGGAGCTAAAGGTGGGGAACAGAGGCTGAGACAGGGGCTGAGGAACTAGGAGTGGCTAAAGGCTGGAACAGGGCTGGTGAGGCTGAGGTGGTGGTGGGAACTGGGGTGAGACAGGTGAACTGAGACAGGGGAGCTGGAACAGGAACTAAGGGTGTGCAAAAGGGGCTAATAAGCAAAACTAGCTAAGCTAACTGGGGCTAAGGGTAAAAACAACTGAACAGGGCTAAAAACAGGGCTGGCTAAAAGGGCTGGGGAGCTAGCTGAGCTAAGCTGAACTAGCTAAAAGCTGGTGGGGGAGCTAGGTGGGAACAGCTTCAACAGCTAGCTGAACAGGGTGGGGGCTGGGGAGCTAAGGAGAGCTAGGAGGCTGGGGAGCTGGGAAAAGCTGGTGGGGCTAAAAGCTAAGCTAACTAAAGCTAAAGCTAAAACTAAGTAAAAGCTTACAGCTAAAAGTCACACAAAATTGAGCCTTTACAAAATTTATCACAGTTCTGGTACAATTTTTGAAAGGAATATATTTATTTTAATGAACGAATCTCGGGTACAATTTGCCTAATTTCGCACAGCTGACTGTTGGCCGACTATTGGCAATTAAAAGTGAGGTGAGGCTTCGAAAAATTTCGAAATTTGAATCAAAATTCACGCTCTTTTATCACTTCAATGGTAAGAATCAAAGCAGGGTTTTTAATATCAAACATTTTCTTCCATTTTAAACGTAAGACACAGTGCATAGAACGCGTAATCATCAATTTATCGAATAATGATCCTTCGTTTTTAACCTCACTTTTATCTGCCAATCAGCTGAAGTTTTTTGTATCAGCAATCTAATCATGTTTTTGACTGAAGCTCGGGGAAAATACTCAAACTGAGATTCGCACAAGCAAGGTCGAGGAATGAAATTAAACGTGAAGATGCAAACTGCATTTACTATTACAGATCCATTTAGATAATATTTGGCCTCACTTAATCGTATCGCGTATCCAACACTGGCCTCGCTCTCCTTCGGATATGCTGAGCATCGCATCCCGAGAGAGCATAGACGCACCACCACATTCGAGCCAACCCACCAGCCAGCCAGAAGGGGGAGGCAGCATAACACGCAAGAATCTACAATCGTTCTCCTGCCGCCGTTCGCTCAGTTGGCTGGCTGGTCAGAGTCGAAGTTGAACTCGTCGGAGTAAAACGTGTGTGTTTTGAGCTACGGAGTCGCCGAGCCTGGCCATAGTATCGTCATCGGGTCGCGCTGATGGTTGATGGTGGTGACTGCGCCATACCAACCTCCACAAAACTTTAAAGTTGGATTTTTTTTTGCTGCATAAGAAGGTGGGCTCCGCCGATGCTGACATCGATGTGAGTTTGGTGAGGACAGTGTTTAGTGCGGGTAACAAAGTACTGAATTTGAAATCTACTGAAAGTGGTTCAGAGTGGAATGTTGGTTCTGTGTAAAATGGCTTTGGCCACGCGTAGCCCGGAAGAAGTGAATGGATTTGGAAAGTGACGAAAATTTCAGACGGGGAAAAATAGAAGAGGCACGGGAAAATCGGGCTGCTGACTGCAGTTGGGTGTGTGTGTTTTGATTTTTCCTCGGTGGCGCCGTTCCCGAGAGTAGTTCTTGGAGTTTGCAGTGGAGTTGTAGTTCTGCGGTCGCGAGGGGTGTGTTGTCGTATGGTGTATCGATTAAAGTGCCGCGACTTGGTGGCACGTACAGCACTCGAATTGAAGAAGTGAAATCCATCGTAAGAGAAAAAGCAGACGAAGGTGGGTGCACTTGCTGGTCTTTAACCTCCCCGCGACAAGGTGGGCCAAGCGACGAATCCCCGAGTTCACAGGAAGAGCAGTGCGTGCGGAGAAGATTGTCATCCCCCGTAAAAGTAGAAGTCAGTGAAGCAGAAAAAGGGGTTTGCATCTACCTTGGTCGAGGAAAAGGGTGTGAAGTTTCAAGTGCCGAGCCGAGCATCACCGGGGGTGAAAATCAATGCGAAAAGTGGCAAGTTGAGCACTTGGAAAAGGCTCCTGTGGAGTTCTGTGTGCGTGCGTTTCATGGAAAAGCTGCATTCGGTGGAAAATCCTTAGCGGAAAATTGGAATCCATGTTGTGATCTGTGAGTCCATAACCCTGGGAGTGAGTGTGCGTGTTTTTCGTCGAATTCGAGCCGCCGCAGCATCCACCGCAACCGGAAGTGTGAGAAGAAAGTGCTGAGCCGCGAAGTAATTCTTCCGTCAAATAAAAAAAATCTGTCAAACCTTGTCTGTGGGTCTGCGTCTGTACTTCCGCCGAAATGGATCCACCAGCAGTGCCGGGGTTTTTGGTTGAACTGCTGCACTCGGTGCCGCATATTAACATCACCTTGCACCGGGTAAATGACACCTTCAACCCGAACAGCTCCATCTACATTGAGGTAAGTGCCGTACATCGCCCATTCCGCCCTCAGGGTCTCTTCTTTGAAAATTACATAATTTTTTGCCAGGACTCACAAAGGGATGCGACACGGTGTGTAGGCATCTCCACTGGACCGTCCCCATGCTGGGGCAAAAGGGCGAAATTCTCTTCCTGGTTTCATCCTCATCTGGGTGATGCTTTTTTTTTGCGCTATTCATAGTGTTGATGCCAGTACCTAGTAGATGAATTGTGGCAATAGATGACGACGATTCCGGGAGGATGAGACCCACCCATACAGATGCGCACGTGGTAGTGTACTTTCCTGTCGATGATCCCGTTGCCATGGGCGTGCGCAGTGGTGTGTCAAGTGAGACAGGACACTCTTCGGTATGGGAATGTTTACATTCTCGGTGGTTTTCTTCTTCGTGTGAATACTAATGTTGATTTTTCAAAATAGTTCGTTACTAGTTTTTAGTTTCTTGAATACGGCCATCGAAGCTTAGACCCGATTTTTAGAATTTCTAACAATTCCGTATAACTGTATAACAAAACTTGTATAAGAACTGGGCATATGCGAAAATGTCAGTTCCTTATACAAATATTGTATGATTCCTTACAAATTTGCAAGCTTTTCATACAATATTTATTTTTGTGCTTACATTTTTTTATATAAAAATCTAATTTCTCAGTTCTTATATTTGTATTTTGGTTTTCTTATACTGAATTGTTGGGAAATCTAACAGTCGCTGGTTGGGTTATAACGGTCGGCTAGCTTCGCCGTCCGAATCGGTTGGAGTAACCACTTCGCTTAAGCGCCAAGCAGGCAAAAAGTTTCACCTGCATGCGAAGAGGCAAGATTTGTATCCCGGAGAGACTCCTCAAGGCGAGTCTGGCGAATCGTACCACCTCACACTCTCCAAACTCTATCGTTAGATGGGATGGTCAACGGGGAGTCAAAATAACGCATGAAAAAATTTAAAAAAAAGTCGGTTATCGCTTTTCTCTCCTCGTTCAACAGTTCGAGCGGGCGGAATAAAAATGTATTTTTGGTTTCAATAGATCGCTTAAGCTACAGGGTTCGGCTCTTCTTTACCGACCCTTCAAAGTAATTGAGTTCAACTCTCGATTGTGGCAAGTCCCTTTTTTATTTATTTAGCCTATGGGGAGCGACTCCATTATTCTAATCCCCCTTGGGGCGGTACCGGTGGTCAAGGATTTAAATATTTTGTAATACAAAAACGCAGAATGATCCACCTAGCGTTGGTGATGCCTTTCGCGCATTTAGTTAAGACACCAACCTTATATGGGGTTTATATGGTCCGATGTACAATTTTCTTCACAACTTTTAAACGCAATGACCGATCGTTATGAAATTCAATAGTGATCAACGAGGCTTTGTCCCCTGTCGAATAAAACTTGTTGCGAGAAAATCGGTTAAGGATTACTATACGAAAAATTGTCTAATGTTTTTTATAGCTTTTGTGCACACACATACGCACATACATACACACGGACAGACAGACATGTGCTCAGCTCGTCGAGCTGAGTCGATTGGTATATAATACTATGGGTCTCAGAAGCTTCTATAAAAAGTTCGTTTTCGGAGTGAAATGATAGCCTTTCGGTACAACTTTGTTGTACGAGAAAGGCAAAAATAGAGATCTCTGACCTGTTTGTGATGTTTCGCTGAAGGATACCTGCTGCTCGATGCGATGCTGTCAGTGGTGGGTGTCTCGAATTACGACACGTGCACACCAGGGTAGCTCGTTGGCGGACCCGTTTCTTTCACTCGCGAGTGCTGCTTCGAGGCCAATAATGGAGTGTGGCCGGCTATTGACGATCGGCTGACACCCCGGAAGTAGTGGTCACTTCCGATGGCCCGTAGATGCGCTGGGGCCTGATCGCTAACCCGCCGCGAGACCAGCTACAAGCGGACGAGTCTTCGGACCTTCCCAGAGGCCACGCGACGTGCGTAACCCTCTACACCTACACGGACGAAACACCTTCGCTTGAAGGATATTTGGTCCTTCAAGCGATAACACACAACATTAAAATTTCGGTCCCATGGACTAGAATATTTGTGTCGAACATTTACCTTGACCTCGAGCAATTTCAATCACCGAATTCCGATTCGTAGGCAAATACACTTGACCTTTCGTTAATCTACAGACATTGAACATTAAAATAGGAAACACTAACTCTCTTACAAAAACTCACATTTCTAGTAAAAATAAATAGGCGCACTTGGGCCTTTTATCACGTCCTCAACCACTTGGGGTTGAAGATAGTGTCCCGAAGATAGTGGAAGCAAAATTGTACTAGTTGCTAGCCAATCGCAAGTTATATTGTTAGTAGAGAAAAAGCAAAAAGCTTCCAATATTCTAAATGTAAATTTATATTGCATCCCATAGTTCTCGAGAGTACTATGGGATGCAATATAAATTAACATTTAGAATATTGGAAGCTTTTTGCTTTTTCTCTACTAACAATATAACTTGCGATTGGCTAGCAACTAGTACAATTTTGCTTCCACTATCTTCGGGACCTACGTCCGTTCACTATGCCGATCAACTCGAGAAAGAACGATATTCGGACTAAAAATACATGACCTTTACCTTGGCCATTGCGTAAGCGCGAGATTCCCACACATACATCTACTTCAAAATTTAGCAAATCATCTGGGGTGGCATTGCGCATCTCAATTCGAACGTAATTCTATCGAGTCGAACATGTTTGGCATTACGGTTTTCGATTCGATCTCGAAAACGACTCATCGTTCGAGTATGCTCGAGGAGGTACAAGAATAACGAGATGTTTTGACAGACCGCATCGTGCTTTCGTACTGTGCGGTTCTTTTCTCTCTTTGCGGAAGGAAGTTTTTTATACTACCCGAAGCTATTTTAATTTCAACAGTGCTTCTCAGCGCTATTTGTACCCACTGATCCCGTTACGATCTTTGCAAGGACCCGTGCCTTCGTTTTACGTTGGACCCGTTTGCGGAAGTAAAATTCCGACAAGCGGTGGTAATCCTGCAGGGACACCGTTCTGGGAAAAAACCTCTTAGAAGGTCACGTCTCCACGCTCAGCAATGAGCATTAATAAAAACAAGAGGAAGGGGGAGTCTCTGAATTCTCCACTTCCTTCAAAGAAACAAGGTTTCAAGACCGTCCTGCCCAAGCGCGGAAAAAATAGAAGGAAGCTGGAGACTTCAGAATCTAACGTTGACATTATTTCTTCTCCTATCGAACTGAGTCGAACTCCAATCAGTTCGACTTGATTCATGACGAAATTGAGCAAATCGAATCTACCTCTAGCCCAGGTGATTCGATCCATGCAAAAAGCAAAGGATTCCGCAATTGTGGTTCTGTTGCAGAGTTTTCTGGCTTTAGGAATGAGATTTTGAGTAACCTTCAGGGGATCAAGGTTTCATTTCAGATTGCCAGGAAGGGTGACTGCCGCGTTTTGCCGGGATCCTTTGACGATCGCAAACGTCTTCATCAGTATTTAACTGAGAAGCGGCACAAATTCTTCACATTCGACGACAAAACTGAGCGATTGTTCAAAGTCGTTTTGAAAGGTCTCCCTAGTGATGACAAATCACTGGATGAGATTGAAACTGAAATTTCTCAATTACTTGGAATTTCACCAGTCCAAGTGATTAAGATGAAAAACTCACTCTGGTACTTCCCAGAGGAGCATTTCTCAAGAATTTTATTTAGTTCATTTTAACAAAAGTGAACTAAATAATATGAAAAGTTTGGAAAAGGCCTGTATTATGTCCCATGTCCGTGTTACATGGGAACATTTCCGCAGGCCTGGGGGAAATTTCCAAAACCCCACCCAGTGCCGTAAGCGCCAAAAGGGGAGTCATGGAACCAAACATTGTCACATGGATGCTAAATGCATGATTTGTGGTGGAACCTCTCACGCCAAGGACGCCTGTCCTGAGGGAGAAGATTCCAATAAATTTAAATGTGCCAATTGTGGGGGCAATCATAAATCCAATTTCTGGTAATGCCCTTCACGCAAAAAAAAATTGGCTTCCCGTGCAAAATTGATGACGGAAAACGAGCAGTTCGTCGAATTCTAATTTTTCAATCACACCCACCTAGCAAGCATCGCTTCATTTCTAAAAATTTACCGACGATGGATGATTTTCATACCCATTCTTCAACGGAAAAACACGTTCGTTCTGATGACTCAGGTAGCATATCCGCTTCCGACTTTGATTTTCTAAATGAACAATTGCATCACATGATTGATGCAATGTTCAAAGCAAATACCAAAACTGAAGCTGTTCAGGTTGGTATCAAATTTACTCAAAAAATGTTATTTGTCTTCGTTTTAATGGATCCAAATAAATTTTTGAAAATTTTAAATTGGAATGCCCGTTCTTTAACCTTTTGTCTGTGCTCTGGGGTCAATATGACCTCAGGCCACTTTGAGTGGCTGCCATTTTTTTAGTTTTCAACCGATTCTCCTAATTTTTGGTAGTTTGGTGTCTCCTGGTGCAAATTCGCTTGAAAAATCTTGAAAATATGCCCTACAGTGTCCTTTTTTCAAAAAACTTACGTTGTCTGTGCTCTCATTGTAAATATTCTTATCGCACAATTTTGAAATTTGTAAAGATGACGTCTGTAACAAAGTTCGTCTGGTGGGAATAGACTGTCATGTGACGGAATAAATAATAAGGAAATTTACAAATAGACAAATATGAAATATTGCTTTAGCTTAAGATCCCTCATACCTACACCCAAGTTGTATTCGGCAACATTGTTCAGGACGTCTAACACTACAAAGCGGTGCTCAATATAATGAGCACTTCTTCCCATTGTTTAATTTGTGCGAAAAGAATATTTACACTGAGGAGAATTCTATATATCGGAATATCTTGAGTAGTCTAAAATAATGAATTCAAATATACCACCACCTGGCGGCCAAGTTCTAAACTTATCAACGCCTCATGCCAAAGCACATGCCTTCCTGCATAGCCTTTTTTAAAAAGTTGCAGTTCAAAATGGGTAGGATTTTCGGATATAATAAAAATAATCATGAAAAATCACTGTTTTTGTACCCTTGTTCACTAAAACCTCTCCCCGCGATGTACCCGCCCACCTATAGTCAATCTTTGGTAACGACCTGAAAGATGATTAAATTATCTTTCGAAATAGCCCAAAAAATCCAAAATTTGTCAAACATTAAAAAAGTTATAGCAATTTCAATTTGGGGTCAATTTGACCCCAGAGCACAGACAACGTAAGTTTTTTGAGCACAGACAGAAGGTTAATCGATTCATCGTTGTGATAATCCATTAATTTTGAATCGATAACTTACCAACTAATTCAATAATCGACAAAAATCGAGAGTAATCGATAAGTTGCTAATCGATTAATCGGGATTTTACGACATCTCTAAACTTACCGTGACGTAATCCGTAGGATCGGGATTTCTTTGATGCCTAATCTGCACTTGGTTCACCCACAATTCTCTTCAATATCGCGCTTCTCGAGTAACTTGAAAATCGTATTAACAACTCCACACTGGATGAGTAGTGATGAAGATGAGCAAAAGTTCAACATTTTATTTTCGTCGGGTGGTATGGGTGGTAAAGGGTGGTATGGACTTCTTAAGTACTGTGCAAATATATAGGACAAGTAGCAGTCAAGGAATGATTTTGCTGCTGACACTCCTGGAACAGTACGGAGCTGACAAGGAAAATGAATAATTTGGGAATAGAAGGCGGTTGCTGTGAAGAAAACACAAACCGTCATGTTTCCTTGCGAAATAATGCTCTGATACATTATTCCGCAAGTAAAGTTACGTTTTGTTTTGTTCATTCATTCATTTATTTAGTTTACATCTAAACAGATAACACTGAATCAACAATTTGACGCCACAATACACGGTTCGAGGCCGCATCTCTTCATCCTCGGATACGCCCCACGCTCGCCAAGTCGTTTTGTTCATATAATTTAGTTTTGCCTTTCTCGTATACAAAGTATACGTAAAGGCTATATGTTCGCTCCAAAAACAAACTTTTTATATGAGGCCTGGAGACCCATAGTGTTATATACCGATCGACTCAGCTCGACGAATTGGAGTGATGTCTGTGTGTGTGTATGTGTGTGTGTGCGCAAAAAGTCTAGCTCACTTTTTGGGCACTTATCCTTAACCGATTTACTCGCAACAAGTTGCATTCGACGCAGAATCCTGTCCCATTGTTTCCTATTGAAAATTGACCCGATCGGACTATGGGCTTAGAAGTTATGGTCAAAATACTTTTTTTTTCATAAAAAGCACATTAAAAAGTATAGCTCAGTTTTTGGGAACTTATTCTCAACCGATTTGGTCGCAACAAGATGCATTCGACGCAGAAAACTGTCCCATTGTTTCCTATTGAAAATTGACCCGATCGGACTATGGGCTTAGAAGTTATGACCAAAATACTTTTTTTCATATAAAAGCGCATTAAAAAGTCTAGCTCACTTTTTGGGCACTTATTCTCAACCGTGTGTGTATGTGTGTGTGTGCGCAAAAAGTCTAGCTCACTTTTTGGGCACTTATCCTTAACCGATTTACTCGCAACAAGTTGCATTCGATGCAGAATCCTGTCCCATTGCTTCCTATTGAAAACTGACCCGACCGGACTATGGGCTTAACAGTTATGGCCAAAATACTTTTTGCCTTTCTCGTATACAAAGTTGTGCGCAAAAAGTCTAGCTCATTTTTAGGCCATTATCCTTAACCGATTTGCTCGCAACAAGTTGCATTCGACACAGAATCCTGTCCCATTATTTTCTATAAATTCTATAAATTGACACGATAGGACTATGGGCTTAGAAGTGATGACCAAAATTCTTTTTGCCTTTCTCGTATACAAAGTATACTTAAAGGCTATATGTTCGCTCCAAAAACGAACTTTTTATAGGAGGCCCGTAGACCCATAGTGTTATATACCGATCGACTCAGCTCGACGAATTGAAGTGATGTCTGTGTGTGTATGTGTGTGCGCAAAATAATCTCACTGATTTTTCAGGCACTTATCCTTAACCATTTCATTTCTTAGGCACTTATCCTCAACAGATTTGCTCGCATCAAGTTGCATTCGACGCGGAATCTTGTCCCATTGTTTCGTATCAAAAACCGGCCCAATCGGACTATGGGCTTCGGAGTTATGGCCAATTTTTACAAGAAAAATTCTTACTCTCTATTTAGGCACTTACTCTCGGCCGATTTGCTCGCAACATTCGACGCAGAACCATGTCCCATTGTTTCCTATTGAAAAGTTGGCCGAATCGGAATATGGGCTCAGAAGTTATGGCCAAAATACTTTTTTTCATACCAAAAGTGCGAAGAAATTACTCATTCGCAAGAAACGAGAAAGGCACTATCACTGCTAGGTGGATTAATCTGGGTTTTTTTTTATTCTTCGCCAATAACCCGTGTAAATTTTTGAATGAATTCCTGAGGGAGCTCGTCGATAATTTCTTTAGGATATTCCGGGGAAGTTCTAAATGATTTCTTGGTGCTATTTGAGGGAATTACCCGGAAAATATCTTAGTGGATTTCCGGCAGTAACTTCGTGGAAAAAATATCTATGGAAATTTCTGGAAAAATGTCTTCTTTTTCTCGAAAGTTCCGGGAATTTCATTGGAAGCTCTTCCAGGGATTCCTTCTAAAGTTCCTCCAGCAAGTCCTTCGGAAGTTCCTCCACGAATTCTTTTGGAAGTTCCTCCAGTAATTCCTACACAAATTCCTTCAGGAATTCTTTCGGAAGATCCCCCAAGAATTCCTTTGAAAGATTCTCCAGAAGTTCGCTTAGGAGTTCCTCCAGAAAATCCTCCAGAAATTCTTTCGTAAATTCTTCCTGTAATTTCTCCGCAAGCTCCTCCAGGAATTCCTTTAGATGTGTCCTTTGGAAGTTAATGCAGGAATTCCTTCGAAACATCCTCCAGGAATTCATTTTAAAGATTCTTCAGGAATTTCTTCGGAAATTCCTCCAGGAAATCTTTCGAAAAAACCTCCAGGAAATTCTTTGTAAGTTCCTCTAGAATTTTTTTCTCGAAGTTCCTCCAGGATATTTTTCGGAGGGTCCTCCAAGAAATTGTTCGCAAGTTCCTCCAGGAATTCCTTTAGATGTGTCCTTTGGAAAGTAATGCAGGAATTCCTTCGAAACATTCTCCAGGAGTTCCTCCAGAAATTCACTTGAAAGTTCCTCCAGGAATTCATTTAATTCATTCATTCCAGGAATTTCATCGGAAGTTCCTCCAGGAAATCTTTCGAAAAATCGTCCAGGAAATTCTTCGTAAGCTCCTCTAGAAATCCTTCGTCAGCCCCCTCCAGGATTTTTTGCGGAGGGTCCTCCAAGAAATTTTTAGTTCCTCCAGGAATTCCTTTAGATGTGTCTTTTGGAAGTTAATGCAGGAATTCCTTCGAAACATATTCCAGGAGTTCCTCCAGAAAATCACTTGAAAGTTTCTCCAGGAATTCATTTAAAAGATTCTCCAGGAATTTCTTTGAAAGTTCCTCCAGGAAATCATTAGAAAAATCCTCCAGGAAATTCTTCGTAAGTTCCTCTAGAAAATCTTTCGGAAGCACCTCCAGGAAATCTTTCAGATGTTCATCCAAGAATATGTTCGGAATTTCCTACTGGAATTCCTTTGGGGATTCCTTCGGAAGTTCCTCCTACAACTCCTTTGGAAGTTCCTCCAGAAACTTCTCAAGGAGTTCCTGCAGAAGATTATCTAGGAATTTCTTCGGAAGTTCCACCTGTAATACCTCCGCAAGTTCCTCCAGGGATTCATTCGGAAGCACCTCCAGGAATTTATTCGGAAGTTCCTCCAAGACTTCCTTTGGATGTTAATGCAGGATTTCCTTCGGAAATTCCTCCGCAAGTTCCCCGAGGAATTCCTTCGAAAGTTCCTCCGAAAATTCCTTTGGATGTTTCTCCAGGGATTCATTCGGAAGAACCTTCAGTAATTTCTTCGTAAGTTACTCCAGGATTTCCTGAACAAGTTTCTCCAGGACTTCCTTTTGCACGTTTATGCAGGATTTCCTTCGGAAGTTCCTTCAGTAATTCATCCGCAAGTTCCTCCAGAAAGTCTTTCGGAAGTTCCCTCAGAAGATCTTCCAGGAATTCCTTAGGAAGTTCCCCCTGTAATTCCTCTGCAAGTTCCTCCAGGAATGCTTTGAAAGTTCCTCCAGGAATGCATGGAGGAGCATCCAAAGAAATTCCCGGGGGAGCTTCCAAAGAAACTCCCGGATGAGCTTCCGAAAGAATTCTCGAAGGAACTTTCAAAAGGAATTCTTGGAGGAAATTCCAAAGGAATTCCTGGAGGAATTTTCGAAGTATTTTCTGGAGGAACTTCCGAAGGAATTCCTGGAGGAACTTTGGAGGGATTTCCTGGAGGAATTTTCGAAGTATTTCCTGGAAAAACTTCCAAAGAAATTCTTTACGGAAATTCCGAAGGAATTCCTGATGAAACTTTCGAAGGCATTCCTGAAGGAACTTCCAAAGGAATTCCTGGATTGACTTCCGCCGGAGTTCCTGGATAAGCTCCCGAAGGAATTCCTGGAAGAACTTCCGAAGAAATCTTGATTTCTTGATGAATTTCTGAAGGAACCTCCGGAGGGATTCCTAGAGGGCCTTTGATGCATTTCTGACAACGCTTCCGGAGAAATTTCGGATAGTTTCCATTGCATTCAATAAGTTCATGCTGATCCATTCCGTCCCGATGGCGTGAAGCCGCCAATTTTCCTTGATGTTTTCTTTGGTTCTCAAGTGTAGTGCATCCGATGTCATTCGATAGTGAATCAAGAGTGAGATCTTTGTTGTATTTTGTGAAAGTGCAATGATAAAGAGCTTTTCCTTACCGCCATCCTTGGAGTCATCACTAGCCCAATGACTCGTTTGCGGGGAAATCTCAGATAGTGATTTTGAAAAAGCTCCATAAATTTCAATTGTTACGACCAAGATCTAACCTGTTATATAATGCTAAACAACTAAACTACCTCAAACAAATCTTTAAGCTGTTGGTTTCTTTCCTTCATTTTTCCGTACTCCAAGTTTGATCTTCACTTCTGATGGTCTAATACATTTTATCACACATACATATAAATGAAAAATATATAACACAAACTTTAATCTGAATAAAATACTAATTTCCCAAGATTTTGCTCATGCTCATTCAATGAAGAATCTGAAGCCTGCACGTGAATTCTTGAAAGGTTCTGAACGAGGGGTATCATTCTTGAAGATAGCTTCAAGCCATATAAAAAACATACCTATGTCAGTTGGTGAGTTTAGTCAGTTGTAAATATTTATATTAGTAATAAAGGCAACATTTGCAAACTGGTTGAAAACAACTTGGACCACTTTTTGGGCGGCTTCAAAGGTATTCTGGGGATGTTGTTGAAATAAAACATAGATTCTTTTGAAATTTCTTAGCTAAAAACTTCAAATTAAGATTTCTCGAGATTCCTCCTAAGGATTTTTTTTTTAAATGGTCCAGAGGTGAAGATCTACCACAGGAATCGAGCCTTATACTTGGTTTTGATGGACATTTTTATTTAACAACAGATCCTGAATAAATCAAAGAAAAATCACATGATAATTAATATGCGTTGAACATTTAGGATAAGTGAAAAATTGAGATTTTTTTTTATTATTTAGTTTCTTTATTAAAGTGATTTTAAAATTGAGAAAAGGTAAATCGTGTAAAAACAGAATCCAGAGTATTGTGGAAAAACACTTGTATTAAACGTATTAAACGGAATCCATAAATCAATGTTTGTTCACAAATAAGTTACACATAAATCGGAAATCGTTCCCGATTTCGTTCCAAATGCTCGCAAATTCTCTCTTGAGCCTTGACTCGATACAATTTTATGAAACAGCTTTTCCCGTCTGCTTGGTAATTTTCATCTGGATTTCTATCCTGTGTCAGCCAGATAAACGTCTAACTCATTTTTGAATATTTTGGAATTCTTACAAGTTGTTGACTTCGTGATAGTTAAACATTAGTGATGTCTCATGCTTTTGCCATAAAAGCATATTATCGGCCTCGTGCCATTGCAACACGCTCCTAGCGTGAGGCCAGATATGGTCAAAATAGAATACTATTCTTGTGTTTCTTCAGAAATGACAAAAGTAGCTTTCAACGATTCTTTTCTTATATGTTATATGTTATACGAAAAGGTACGTAGTTTCAGATTTCATGAAAAAGCGCAGATTTCATCGCAACCGCTTTTATTGCCAGACAAATTAGGAGTTTGATCAAATTCATTATTTTATTCTGGGATGTCAAACTTGGAATTTGGTGACATAATCATCTATAAGATATATATTTGGATTGGCAGTTTGATTGAGTATATTCACACAGAACAAGTGTTTCGCGGATTGTTTAGAAATATTGAACCAGTTTTGCTCAAATTTTCAGAACTATCACTCACATGGTTTAAATGACATGTAGGTACCTACAAATAAGTTTGGGTTTGCTATTTTTAACGAATGCTCATTTCAGTGCAGATATGAGCCAATCGAAATTCAAAGGACTTTTTAACAAAAAGTTTACAGTGGAGCTGGGTGTTTGAAAATTATAAATTTTTGTATTACACCATTTGCACTCGAGTCCTTTATGTTTCGTGGCGGACTGCATCCTGGTAGTAGCAGCATTGCACTACTTCACGCGACGGTGAAGTCTAGCATTCCTCGCCTTTTGTCTCGAAAGGTAAAGGGATCCTGCTTCACATCACTACATGCTCGTTTTTAATCTTACAACACTAGCGAATGGATATTCGTATTTCAATGATAGAAGTCACGTCACAGGATCTGCCTCATTACTTTGAAAAAGGTACCGCTTGATGTTACCGACTTGGGTGGTATTGCATGTGTCTTTGTGTACCGACAGCCATCACATCACAGCATCACCGACAATATCTCTGCCACGACATAGAACCGTACGCATGCATGCAGTCTCCGACGACGACTCTCAACGCGAGCTCGCTCTCTCCCTGCACTTTCCTCTTGCTGAGCAAACGTATAGCCATCGCCATCATCATCATCATCGCACCAAATGTGAAGCATTGTGCGTTAGTGTAAGTGTGTATGTGGGTGACGACGGCAACCAGGAAAAACAAATATAATGCAAAAGGGATGCCCTTGTCAAATTATACGCAAACCGGAACGACACGATGGTATGCCCGTTGGACAGTTATCCTTCTTTTCACGGCGAAGGTATGCTGTTCGAGTTCTTTAGATAATTTGCCGGATCGAAACGAAGCAAGAATGCCGACGATCACCGACTGATGCCGGTTAAGAATGAGCGCATATCTCTTACGCAGGTAGGTAGTTAGCCTTAATACGGTTTCGCAAATGGAAGCTCGGTACCTTGCCGGAATAGTTCTGTGCAATATGTTGCTACATCATGTATTGGCGAAGCCTTAGTCGTTCGCTTTTGGAATGGCAAGATTTGATTTTTTTGTTGATATGAAAAAAAAATAATCGTCACTGTCGTACAATACTGGACAAGGGTCTCAGATGGCAAAGAAAATTTATTCATGGGTTGGAGAGTGAAAAATAAAAAAAAAAATAGAATATATTTTATCTTCTTATCTACCTGCAAGAAACGTTAACATGAGAAACGGAAGAATTCCCTTGCATAATTTAAACAATTTACTAAATTACACAATGCGAATAATAACAATTTTAACAATATACCCTTAGTTGAATGAGTGCAAAATTTCAAATGTCTGAACCCAGAATTAAGCAAATGGGAAATAAATTACGGGGCTTCTACTGTGTTGCAATTCTATCGTGGAAACCATTTAATCCAAAAGCGAAAGGATTTTACTATCGTGATTCTGTTATGCAACTTGGAATGTGGGTTAATTGTATTCACCTTCCTTTTGATTTGTGTCAATGTGGCTCTAATTAAATTGCCCTACAAGTGTATTGTATTAGCAACTTGCAGTACACACATGTAGTAACATTGATCCGGTTGATTCCCAACAAAGTATTTATTTATTTCCTTTCATACTGTTACATCGGTTATCAGAGTCAATGAAAATAAGATTTGATAAAATGCATTTAATCAAACACTAAATTAATGACATGTATTATTCAATCTCAATTCTGTAGAGCTCATCATTACCGTCACCGTCATTCTTGAAAATTTGAAATCTTTGTTTTCATTCCAATCCAAAATAAAATTCATACACACTAGCACTTGAATATCTGTTGAAGAATCTATAAAATGTTGTTCGAACGTAAACAATCTATTCCTAAGCGCAGAAGGTGGGTAAGCAAAAGATTAAATAAGATAAAATAATATGGAGTACTAACTTTTAAAAACAAATCTACAGATTGTCTGTGACGAATAGTGTGAGAAGCTTCCAGACAGCTACCCAAATTATATCTCTAAAAAGTTTTAGAGAACCTTTCAAAAGTATTCTGAACAAATCACTGTGATGTGTTATTTTTATTTCGAATTGTTACAAATTGCTGCTTCTAAGTCGCGCAATCTCCTACGCATCAATAACCCATAAGTCATTTGATCATCTGCAATGATTATATTTTTAACTGAGTTTTAACTACCAGCCGCTTAGAAAACACATCACCGGTTTTATCACCACCCGAAACACCACATCCATCTGTGAAACAATCATCACAAAAATCGATCCAATCTAATGCGACATAAATTTTTCAAGCCCATTACCGACAATTCCGACCGCCACCGTTCCATATAGTCGCTCCCGCTGCTGACATTGTGGGTCCATCGCATCAATTTTTCGGTACGCAATGACGACCCCTTGGGAGCGCACCGTAATCACAAGGCCCACATTTATCTTGACTCCAGCTCCACACGACGACACGCATAGGATAGGCGTTTTGGTTGCCATTTGCGCCCAACCCGAACTCCGAACCGGCGGCGGGACAAGATGATGTGCGATATTAAAACTGATATCTGTTCGGCTAACGACAACGTGCTCGGTTGGAAACAATAAAAATCAGAAGCAATTTCAAATTATAATGTCGTCTTCCCATCCACCCCGAGAGTTGATTCTTGCGGGAAGCTCAGGAGCGTGTAGGCAGCATCCGTGATCACACCAACATAACGCAATTTTCATCTACATAAATGATGTCCAATGGTTGCTCTAGTAGATAGAAAGGTTATTGTCTGAATAAATTGGAGAATAGACAATTAATAGTAGAACACTTGGTTGCAGATGTTTGTCTTTAGAAATTTGTTAGCTTATTTGAAAAATAATGCTTTTGAATTCCACATCTTGCAATATAAATACACCCAAACAGCAACTGTTAGATTTTCAAACAATTCTGTATAAGAACCTACTAAAACCTGTATAAGAACTAGGCATATGCGGAATTGTTAGATTCTTGTACAAAACATGTAAGCTCACAAACAAATATTGTAACAAAGCTTGCAAAATGATAAGGTCTCATACAATATTTGTATAAGAATCTAGCATTTCTGCATATGCCCACTTGTTATACAAGCTTTGGTAGGTTCTGATACAGAATTGCTAGAAAATCTAACAGTCACTGGTTGGGTGAGACAAACAAAAGTGGAAAACATCAGTATTGAAATAACATTTGATCAAAGCAATGGAACAGAAGCATTGGAAATACAGAAACTAAGTGGAGTTAAATACGAATTAAGGTACACCGGGGCAAGTTGAAACGGTTTTTTCAAAGTTGAACTTTGAAGTGCTATAAAAAAATCGCTTTTTAATAAATTTTGAATCCGTTTACGTTGTTTGCTAGTTCGGGCCAAAGATTATACATAAAAAATAAGCAACCTCACCTAAATTTTTTATAAATATTTTATATATTGAAATTACTATTTTATGTGCATCATTTCAACTTGCCCCCGCGTATCGGGCAAGTTGAAAACACTGCGCTACATACAGAGATAAGCTATTTTTTCGTATTAAAATCACAATATATGTACTCAGTGAGACTCAAGATGCACGAGGTTGTAATGGTGACAAAATTCGCATAAGAGTCCCATGTAATTTTTTGATAATTTTGATTTTCTTTCTAGAAACTAGCCTCAAAAACTGATAACATAGCAGGCTTTGTTCTAAAAATTTTAAAACCAAAACCCAAATTTTGTTGCCTCATCTTGATATTTACTCGCATAAAAGTCACAATCCAGATATTGATATTCTTTTATTAAAAAAATAAACCTAAATATGATCCATTCAATTGTCTCATATCAACATATACCGTGGGACATCGAAATCCTTACTCTAGACTAGACTATAGAAATCGAATGCAAATGAAACGTTTGTCATTGACAAGGGGACATGAAGGCTTCTACTTTTGAAGTGTTTCACCTTTATACATAAAAACTACGAAAAACATGAGAAAAATATGAATTAAATCAAATTCCTGAATCGAAATCCTTCCACCGCACACGGATTTCGATTCAAAGGATCATAATCCGTACAGCTATTTTTAAACTAAAATATTTAAATTGAAGCAGACTGATTGAACGAACTACCATTGTAAATAGTTCAATACGCACCTTGAAAAGCGATCCCTTCGATTTGTAGTCCGCTTATCTTACGTAATGATTCGCAATTAGCAATTAAAACACAGTTACTTCTGGTGCAATTATGCTCTATCGTAGAACAATGGCGACAGAAACTCCGCGTTATGTGGGTGGCTACACGGCATACAAAAAACAAGGCAGGCTCATCACGTATGTAAACATTCAGTTTGAATGTAAACACGTGACGTCACTGCTATCTTCACACAAGCTGGACCGAGACGATGCTCTACGGTCGCAGCATGCTTACTTTTGTACTCCAACATGTGGCGATAAAATATGCGTCACATTCGAAGTGTCATTTTTCTAACTAGCCTACCTTGTTTTCTGTATACCGTGGGTGGCTACTTATTTTTGACTTTTGTTGTTTTAATTTCAAAGCCTACTTTCCATGTCACTGCCCTAAAAGCTTACTATCAAGTATCTGAAATTTAGAAGAAAAAATAATTGCGAGGGAGACGTTTTGAATCGTTGTTTCAACTTGCCCGCACCACACATTTCTATTTGCCCCGATGGGTTTAAATTGCGGAGTAATTTCAAACGACCGAAACACAATAATTAAAACGGATCTCCCATCGATTTTTCATAATCATTATGCTTGTTCAACATTGAATGATTACCTACTGTGAAAATTTGAGGAAAGCACTCTTCCAAACATCATTTTGAGACCTGTTTTATTGGCACGTCAAAAAGTTGGTTAAAATTTTGCGAAGGGCGAAAAATAAACATAGGCAGGGATTGCGTTTTTGTAGCTGCAATCTTCCGGGAATGGCAGTCAGAAGGTGCGTTCAGGGGAGTAGTTTGTTGTAAAAAATAATCAGGGCATTGGGTCATTTCCTATCCAAATTACAGCTTCCGTTTCAACTTACCCCGCATTTCAACTTGCCCCGGTGTACCTTACTGTAAACAATCTTATAATTAGGGTCAAAAAGTGCGTAACTGTCAATAAATAAAATTAGTTATGAAGCTCGCATTTTAATGCACTTAACCTTTCTAACCTTCCGCGCGAAACAAAAAAATAATCGGTATCAGCTTGTAGCGCGACAAACATGATGATGGATTTTTCTTGCTAGAATTCGTTGTGGGTTGATGTTCGCCGCCAATTTACATCAATCATGAACGCTACTCCTTGTCCTTATGAGAATCGCTGGCCGGCCAGTTGAAGGAAGTCCAATGCTGTGTGATATTATAAAGTTTGCGTGAAATGCTGGTAACTGGCAGCTGGTAAGTGACTCTATTCTACACGAACTGTCACATTGTGTCAATCGATGTTGATGAAAAAGACTCCATCCATCCAACATTATCACGAAGGCGTTTTTTCTTCTCCGATGTTGGCAATAGTTCACAGTAGAAGAAGTTTGCTGGTTGTGATATAAATCGACAGCTACTGTCACCGCGCGCATGCATAGGAGGAGTAGGGAAAAGTGGTTAAAACCGACACTTTAAGCAACTTTACAGTTCCCCAATCTATGAAGCGATTTTCCGGTCTAGAAATTTCATACAAGCATACTTTGGCTCTTCATGCATCAGTCCATGAGGTCTCAGGACAATATTTCTTGATAGAAATTGATTTATGATGAAAACGCGAACAGTCAATCTTCCAGCCCAACCAGCTGAGGTGCGGGTAAGATCGACACCACATGAGGGTAAAACCGACACATCGAGTCGTTATGGAATCGAACATCAGAACAATTCTAAATGTTGTTACAACATAATCGGAAATGTTTAACAACATTCATTTTGATATTTGTGCATGAAATTCATGTTTAGGGGTCACTCATAAACGATGGTTGAACAAAACGTTTTAATTACATAAGAAAACATCATCACATATCATATTTTATTTAGTTTCATCAATGGGTTGGGTGAAAAATATATAGAGTATAAGATTGTTAGTAACAAATTTATTAACTACTGTAAATATTAATCTACATTTAAATTTCACTTATTTTAAAAAGCTGTTTATAACGGAGATTTAAAATAAATGCGTATGGTGCAGTTATGACAAGAAATGAAAATGACTAGTTCCGTAGGTGACAAGCTACATGTTTACAGGGGTGAAAATGGATCACGAAGATCAACACTAGAGAACGGATTGAATATATCTAAAAGTGAAATAAGCCGATTCTTCTATGAGCGCGATTGTTATCCGACCTGCAAGTTTTCCTTGATGACTCAATATTACCCCCTAGACCTATTGTCACGCCCAATGATGATATGATACGTAATCAGTCTATGATTAAGTTATATTCCCCGGCGCCTCGTTTTCAATACTTGAAATATATTATGCGAATGATGAGTCTAATAATACAGAGGTATTTCATGATTCGATGGCAGATGTCGAATTTACCCCAACTGATAACATAATAATGATGAGATACATGTGGATGTTCATAATTAGAAAAATTAATTATTTTTCCAAAACATACACAAAATGATGTTCAATTATGGAGCAGAGATGGATTAAATACTGAAAATTCACAAACTATTGCCGTAGAAGCTTATACACCGATGCCAAAATTTTACATAATTCATCTCTTCAATGGTGATCAATGCTAATTGTCTGTTTATTATGACTCTTACTCGTCTCCACCAGTTACAAAATTACTAGAAATACAAGAAATCAAATGTTTATTCAAAATGTGTCGAGATTCTGTTCGATAATCATATGAAATCAGAGATTTGAAGTGGTGTCGGTTTTACCCGCAGTGTCGGTTTTACCCACAATTCCCCTACAGCTTGGTAGTTGATTTTCAATTATAAAACTTTTTCACACTTCGTTATGATAGGCTTTCGTCTGGTTTTTCATAGGGCCGATATAACCTGCCTTTTGCTCTTGATACCTCTCATGAGGTTCTGTGCAATGGTGGTGCTGACTTCTTTTGATACTTTTACCTACTGTTTCTTCAAATCCAGCTCGTTCTTGAATACCTTATGCAACGTACACACCAGTCAAGCAGTTTGACGAACATTGACTCCGCCCCAAGAAAACGCTTCGGTTGCTGCTTTGTTTGAACGTGTGTGAAGTTGTTCGAACAACCATTTGACAGTTGGCGGCTCGGTTGGAAAAAAATAAAACGGTTTGATTTTGGTTTGAGTTGTCGGGGTGGAGTCAAGGTTCGCCGAACATGTTTGAGCATTTGTAGTGAAGTTGCACAAACCCCCATATATTTTTTGATGGTTGGTGCTCAAGTTAGCGCTTCGGTCGTTCGTGTGTGATATTGTTGGTCGAATAAATTGATTGTTCGTGCCGCTGTTGGTAATACTTGATGGATGTTTGAATAAACGAGAGGTGGAGTCATTGTTGGTCAAACTGCTTGACCGTGTGTACGTTCCATTAGTGTTGGTCTTTTGGTACAAAACCAAATTGGTGTCTCTGTCTCCAGTCTAATGGAACGTACACACGGTCAAGCAGTGTGACCAACATTGTCTCCACCTCTCATTTATTCAAACATTTATCAATGGAAAGCACCTGTCTAGCGTACTGGTTTCGTGGAATGGAACCCCACCGAAGGAAGTGGTTACCCTCAAATACATTTTCGAACTAAATCTATCACATGTTTTGCATATGCATGAATCGAGTTTCAGACATAGTTATAGGGACCAGTTGATTTTTTAATTATAAATATTTATCTTATACCAAAGAATGACTCGAACATGTTAAAAAATAGTTATTTTTCAATAACAAATATCTGACGAGGATACAATGAGATACAAATGAAACCACTTGTAATAGAAAGCTTTGAAGCTTACCTTTCGAATGTGCATTGATTTGGCTGCTACTTTTTGCTACCTTGCGAGATATTTTGATTTGAAAAATTTATAATTTTGTTCGTAAATCTCGAATTTCCTTCTATAAATTAAAATTATTGTTATGATTTTGTAGTTGAATGCTGTATTGTTATGTGCTGAATAAGTTTCTAGAATAATGTTGACCTGAAAAATTTGACCATG
Source organism: Armigeres subalbatus (assembly GCF_024139115.2). Lineage (NCBI taxonomy): Eukaryota > Metazoa > Arthropoda > Insecta > Diptera > Culicidae > Armigeres > Armigeres subalbatus. The sequence continues at coordinate 24,947,704 of NC_085141.1, forward strand.
CAAAGTTATTCACTGTATACCAGTTTTTATAGGGTTAAATGACCTGTTATCTAAAATTGAGTCATATTTTGTTCGTTTCAATAGATAGACCTGTAGTGTGTTTGACAAAGTTTTTCTGTACATTATTTCTGACAACTTCCCTAAAGACGCCATTCTGTTTTAACAAATTTAAAAAAAAAAAGTTCCTATCTCACTTTTAGGTGAATTAATCAAAAATAAATTTTTCTCAAATGATACTCCTTGATGTATGCAACATACTTGCTGAACATACTATGACATTTAAAATACGATTTCATACCGAAAAAGCTGACGATCACGTTTTTCGGGATTTCAACCACTGTGGGGCGGAGTCAATGTTCGTCAAACTGTTTGACACTGGCCGCGCTTATTGACACGATGCCATATTTAACCAAAATAGGCGTCTCGCCTTCGGGAAACCACAGGAAGAACAGCAGGCGATTCACTGCCCATGATTCCATAGTTGACGTATCAACCATCCAAAATTTCAACGAATTTGACTCATTACGCGTTTACTAGAGTTATTCAACCGCTGTAACATCGATACGTTGCATGATTCAAACCTCATTGAAGTGTTCACGAGTTGAAATATTTTAAATTTGGAATGACTTTCCGTAAATCATCCCAAATATATCGGAAAGTGCAGTGATGGTGATAACGTCAACTATGAAATCATGGGCAGTTCAGGAGACACTCGACTCGGAAGATTTGCCCATTTATGGTACTCGTCGTGTTGCCAAACCAAGCACTTTTTGGTGAATTTGTCTACCTTTTTCTTCCTTTATTTATCCTCTGGAACGGCCAATCGTGATGTGGCAACGTAAAACTCCTGCCCCTCCTAAATCCCTGCGTTGCGTCTGCCTTGATGTAGGGTCTCGTTGTCCATCACGGTGCACCTCGGAACAGCTTCCTGGCGCGAGCAGGTCTCCAAAGATTTTTTTTTCGTTTGTTTCGGAGCGAGCAGGTTTCCGAGACATTTTTTAAATATTCCGGAGCGAGCAGGTCTCCGAGGCATTTTTTTGTTTATTCTGGAGCGAGCAGCTCTCCGAGGCATTTTTTTGTTTATTCCGGAGCGAGCAGGTCTCTGAGGTATTTTTTTTTCTTTATTACGGAGCGAGCAGGTCTCCGAGGCATTTTTTTGTTTATTCTGGAGTGAGCAGGTCTCCGGGGTATTTTTTTAAGATTCCGGAGCGAGCAGGTCTCCGGGGTATTTCTTTAAGATTGAGGAGCGAGCATGTCGCTGATTCATTTTTTTTTTGTTTATTCCGGAGCGAGCAGGTCTCCGAAGCATTTTTTAAGATTCCGGAGCGAGCAGGTCTCCGGGGCATTTTTTGTTTATTTCGGAGCGAGCAGCTCTCCGAGGTACTTTTAATTCCAACAACAATTATTAATTCTTTGGATTTACAGAAATATAAGAGCAGTGTACAGATGAGCAAATTCCATTTTAACTTTTTTTTTCCTATTTTCAGACGATATGTAATTGTACATATTCTATATTTCATCATATATTTGCATTATATATTGTATTATAGTTTATATTGTATGTTATTTTATATTATATTGAATTATCATTGATACTAATATATAAATATATTAAATATTGAGTATTGTGTGGAATCAACAGGGCACCCAAACATCATCATTATCATTATGTTTTGCAAAATTCAGGATTTGTCTACGCGTTATTTATAATTTGTGATTTAATCAATTGCAATTAACTAAATGCATTAATTTCAGATGAATCTTCTTATTCATTTTTTTCTCTATTTATTTCGTTTTTTTCATTCGTAATATTCACAAATACCGTGATGTGCCCTAATTTCGCGCGCGCCCTAACTTCGCGCATTATAAAATCATTTATTTTTTTCAAATTTTAGGTGTCAGTCAAAATTGAAAAAATCTGGAGGATTACAAAATATCAACGTTGTTGAATGTTTTTCACGAAAAAATTTGAAAAACAAACTTGGTTTAGTACACCAAATAAAATTATTTTAATTTGATCCTCCCAGAGTATATTATATATAGAGTTACGCAAAGAGTGAAGCCAAATCTACCTATTGAACTGTCAAACCGTCTACCTATCGAGCAAAGTAAACAAATGATTGTTGGTATGGCGGAAGTATTGTTATCGCCTGATGATTATTATGGCGAATTAAAACTCATGAATTGAAATGTTTTAGATTTGATCTCGAAAAAGCTTCAAAAAACTTCAACACATTCCCCAATAAAGTAGCAACAAGAAACTCTCCTTTTTCACTCTGTAGATGACTTTGGTTATCGAATTAAAAAGCTTTAGAAGTGATCACTCCCGTGCAAGGATGTTATCGATCATTTAGTAATCTGCGTTCGATTATTTAGTAGTTTGTCAATAACTCATTCCAGAGGCTAAATTTCAAAATGTGTTGTATGGTGGACTTTTAATGCGAAGGTTTTTCTACAACTCTTCTTAACAGGTCGATGTTCGAATTCCTCTGTTAAAGGAGTTACGGTGCTAGTTGATATACTTATACTAAATGATAACACAATATGCAATTATTTAGTCCAAGTTACTGCTACTAACGCTATAGCTCCGTTATTAGTGAAATTCAAACAACGAACTGTTATGCAGAGTTGTAGATAAACCTTTGCACTAGAAGTCTACCATACAACACATTTTGAAATTTAGCCTCTGGATCGAGCTATTGACAAACTACTAAATAATCGAACGCAGATTACTAAATGATCGATAACATCCTTGCTCCCGTGAAGTCACTTGAAGGGTTGAACAAAAATGAAAGTTTTCAACATAATAACAAGAGCATCATTCAGAATAAGAGTAAGAAGATCCTCTTTGCGCAACTCTATATAATAGACTCTGGATCCTCCCATCGACCGCCATATTTGCTTGTGCTTAGCACAGCGACGAAGAACATGACCCAAGTAAACAAATGATTTTACCGTACAAAACTGGCTACTTTTTGGAAATATTTGTATCCATTATGCTCTGTTGGATATGTTTATTCGTCATTACTATTAAAAAGTGTAAAATTTTATGTATTTTGTGTTTATTAAGACTTTCGCTTTGTGCGCGAAATTAGGTATATGAGAGTAATTATGGTGCCTAATTTCGTTTATTGTTGTTGCGTAGTTTCATTTGCAACATTCTAATGAAACAAAAGAAAAATAATACACAGGACAGCTTTACACTGAATAGAACCCGAAGAGTTCATTCCCATACGATTTTTATCTAATTTTCAGGCGGATAACCACCGACATCGACTAACGTTGACTTGAAAATCTTATTGATCAGTGCCTGCAATAGCTATCAAATCCGATGTGTAAAATGATGTTAGAATGTGCGATGTGTAAAATGATGCTAAACTTAAGATAAAACTACAGCAGCTTTTTCGATAATGTATAAAATATTGAATATGTTACGTATAAAACACATATTTGAAGATGTATCATGTAAGACATAGCGGAATTTAAGACTTTCTTTCATGACGTCTTGAAACTTTAAACTTTTTTTATACATCAGCTAAACATTGCTCATACAATGGCTTTTTTCTTAAAATATGGTTTATAGTTTCAGAAGAAAACGATATTTTAGGAATTCTGACTTGTGTCAACTAAAATACATGAAGTAAAATCTAAGCAAAGCACCAGGGTCGAAATATAGGCACATACCATTTCGACTAAAGAATGGGTCACGGACGGCTGTCTGATACCGTTATCTGCATATTTTGAACAATAGATGAATGCTTCTATTGGTTAATTGATTATATTTCATCAAACCAATAACGATATTCAATTCCAAACATGAGCGAAGTTAGGAACACTTTTGCGCGAAATTAGGAACTATCCTATTTTCTTGCGCGAAATAAGGAGCATACAACGGTCTCGGATTCATACTCCATTTTTTTTAATAGCGGCAAAATTTGCAAGTAACATTTTTTTGAGAACCTAGAATCCTTCTACTACGTGATGCAGTAGCAAATGTTTCCAAATGGCCACTACATGTTTTTTAATGAACGTTTTAACTTTGTCAGATCTTAAGTGCGCGAAATTAGGGTACTTCACGGTACCATAATTTCCGTGCATTTATAAAACGTTCAATTTATTATCTCCAAAATATTTGTTCCATATTCCAGGTATTCACCTACATGCATATTGAAGACAGTAGGTCAGGATATAAATAGAATACATTGTATTAATCATAGTTTTTTTAACAACAGCAATTTTCAATCCTGATCGCTTCGCAAAGCTATTGAATTCTAAAGATTTATGACTATCATTTCAAACTCATCATATTTCTTCTTATCATTCCATTTTAGTTTTCATATATTTTTATATGTATAAAACATAATATATAATCGTTTTCCCTTTCTCGTATAACAAAGTTGTACCGAAAGGCTATATGATCACTCCAAAAACTAATTTTTGATATTAAGCCCGGAGACTCAGCTTTTTTATTTAAAGGATTAAAGACTGCTTATGTCGTCAAAGATAATCTCTCCGATAGAGGTCCAGTGATAGCGGTATTCTTCAACCGAAACACCACCGTATTAACTTGTGTTTACAGTAAGTAGTTATTTATAGCCTAAGTTAATAATTAAATTGATGTTTCAGAGAAGGTATTGGAGCACTGTAACTTTACAGGCCAGATGACTAAATTTCATATAAGCTCCTCACCTGCTCAAATTTTTCTTACAATATTACTGAATTGACTGCAAATATATCAAATTGGGTTGGGAGGGTGCATCAGGGCATCAATGAAGTTACAACTGGACAATGAAGTGGTAGCCAATCGGAGTCATGGAAGGAAAGAATTAGTCGTTCGCGCCTATTACTTTTATCTCCAACAGTTGTTAACCAGTTGACGCGCCCTTCTTCAAACAAACCATCTCGTGGAAAGCTTGACAAGTATTGCAAATTTCACTATTCTTTTTGTTGGATCATTCTGCTGGAAGGAGATTCTCATTTTCCCGTGGGTTTCGTGTAAGTGTCTCTGCTTACAGGTCCACCACCCCCATTTTTGGCCCTTCATACAGCAGTATGTTGAATTCAGAATGATACTGTAATTTGACCTTACTGTTAAGTGGAACCGCATGCAGAGCAAGACTCAAGCTAGGATGGTGGCTAACTACATACATACATACATACATAGCAGCTCTCCGAGGTACTTTTTTCTTTATTCCGGAGCGAGCAGGTCTCCGGGGTATTTTTTTAAGATTCCGGAGCGAGCAGGTCGCTGATGCAATTTTTTTGGTTTATTCCGGAGCGAGCAGGTCTCCGAAGTATTTTTTTTTTGTTTATTCCGGAGCGAGCAGGTCTCCTAAGCATTTTTTTAAGATTCCGGAGCGAGCAAATCTCCGAGGCATTTGTTTTTTTGTTTATTCCGGAGCGAGCAGGTCTCCGAGGCTTTTTTTTTGTTTATTCCGGAGCGAGCAGGTCTCTGAGGAATTTTTTTGTTTGTTCCGGAGTTTGTTCAGAGGTCTCCGAGGCATTTTTTTAAGATTTCGGGGCGAGCAGGTCGCTGATGCATTTTTTTGTTTTTTTTTTCGAGTGAGCAGGTCTCCGAGGCATTTTTTTAAGATTCCAGAGCGAGCAGGTATTTTTTTCTTTATTACGGAGCGAGCAGGTCTCCGCGGCATTTTTTTTTGTTTATTCTGGAGTGAGCAGATCTTCGGGGTATTTTTCTTAAGATTCCGGAGCGAGCAGGTCTCCGAGGCATTTGTTTTTTTTTGTTTATTCCGGAGCGAGCAGGTCTCCGAGGCATTTTTTTTTTGTTTATTCTGGAGCGAGCAGGTCTCTGAGGAATTTTATTTTGGTTTGTTCGGAGGTCTCCGAGGCATTTTTCAAGACTCCAGAGCGAGCAGGTCTCCGAGGTATTTTTTCTTTATTACGGAGCGAGCAGGTCTCCGAGGCATGTTTTTTTTTGTTTATTCTGGAGTGAGCAGGTCTCCGGGGTATTTTTTTTTATCATCCCGGCGCGAGTGGGACTCCGATCCATTTTGAAGTAGGATACCGTCTGTTTATTCCTTACAGGAGTACACTTTGCGAATGCGAAAATAGAAAACAACATGAAATTATGATACACTGAGAAACATATTTATATTTATTATTTATAAATATTAAATAGAATATCAGTTCCTCTAGGATTGAGTTTGGTAATTCCATTTGGAAATTGTATATGGATGTTGGATCTGAAGTGAATCAATGTGATTCTTAAAACTAGATACAAGAGTATGTAATCAGATTGGATAGATGGATACGGAAGTGGTTTTGGAGGTTAGAATAAAAACTGAAGTTTAGAATTCAGTGTTAAAAAAATGGTGAAGTTTATCATTGCTAATAAACGATTAACAAATTTCAAGTTGTATACTATTGTTGCTATTAGTTTGCAACAGTCGGTAAATTTACTTGCCACATTATTTTTCTTCTTGCATTTTTCAAAAACTCTGTTAGATGCAAGCTAATCTATTCTATTAATATTATATTAATATTGAAAAAAGTATTCGTAGTTTCATGATAGCAGATATTCTAGTAAAGAGTAGAGGAGGGAAAGGATGTAGTGATTATGGTAGATATTGATGAATTGTTCAATAAATGAATATAATTATAAAACAGTTTTTTAAGGAAAACTATTCAATATGCTGCTCTATTTGAACGAAAACAAGTATGAACGAGAACGATATGAATACATGAATGATACTCTCGACAAAAAATAACATACTCACCTCATAATCCAACAGTTTTTTTTTAATAGCAGCTTCAGAAGGACTGTAGAGGCTTAACCTCTCTCATGTCTTTTTTCGACCGGTGCGGTGTCTAGCACCACATACTTTCAATAACGAAGCAATATAAGGTATGTGCGAGACAGATAGGAAGTATGTGCGGAAATATTATAAGTATGAGGCTCATATAAAATTAGTGAGTTTGTCCTCCATCAGTTTGTCATGCACTTTAGCGAGATAGATTTAGTTATTTTCAACAATCAACATTTATATGCATTCCTTTGAATGCATTGCAGCAGTTTTTGAGTAAAAAAATCTTTTCGGTTTTGAAATTTTTTATTCTAAGGAAGATGGAGAAAAAATGTGAGAGATTTTTTCAACAAAAGAAAAAAACAAAGAGAGAAACAAAAAGAGAAACAAACTTTTAAGGAATTTCTCCGGAGGTTCTTCCTGGAATTTCTTCAGGATTTCCTCCGGAAGTCCTTTTCAGGATTTCCTCCGGAAGTCCCTTCAGGATTTCCTCCGGAAGTTATTTCAGGAATTCCTCCAAAAGTCCCTTCAGGAATTCCTTTGAAATTTTCTCCAGAATTCCTTTCGAAGTTCCTCTAGGAATTTCGTTGGAAGTTCCTTTAGAAGTTTCTCCTGGAATTCCTTTGAGAGTTCCTTTAGAAATGTTATTGGAAGTTCCTTCAGAAATTCCTTTGGTAGTTTATCTAGGAATTCCTCCAGAGCTTCCTCGATGAATTCCTGCGGAACTTTTTCCAAGAATTCTTCCGGAACTTCCTCCAAAACTTGTTATATAGCCAGTTTGTATTGATTCACTTAATTCCACTACTTTATTGTACCTTTGGCAGTTACGTATTTCGACCTGAACAAAAAGGCCGTCTTCAGTGTCTTTGACTTTTCTTATTCCTCCAGGAATTCTTGCGGAACTTCCTCCAGGATTTCCTGCGGAACTTCCTCCAAGTATTCCTCCGGAACTCCATCCAGGAATTTCCTCGGAACTCCCTCCAGGAGTTCTTCCGGAACATTCTCCAGCAATTTCTTCGGAACTTTTCCAGAAATTCGTTCGGAAATTTGTCCGGGAATTCCTGTGGATGTTCTTACAGGAGTTCCTTTGAAAGTTCTTCCAGGAACTCCTCTGGAACTTCCTCCAGGAGTTCCTGCGGAGCTTCCTCCAGGTATTCCTCCGGAACTTCCTTTTGGAATTTCTCCGGAGCTTCCTCTAGGAATTTCTCCGGAACTTCACCCAGGAATTTCATCAAAACTACCTCCAGGAATTCGTTCGGAAGTTCGTCCAGAAATTCCTATGGAAGTTTCTCCAGGAATTCCTGTAGAACTTCCTTTAGCAATTCCTACGGAACTTTCTTCAGGAATTCCTTAGAAACATATTCCTGGAATTCGTCCGGAAGCTCCTCTAGGAATTTGGAAGTTTGGTCGATAGTAACATATGTAGGTGCGGAGCCGGTTACGATGACATCGATCACGTAGTTTGGTATTACTCGGAAAATTACGCCTCCAGAGTGCAGCTATTGGATACCCTTGTAGCCCGAGGTAAACAACCTTTCCGGGATATAAGAGGAGTTTTGAGAGATCGCGATGTGATATATATGCAGGCCATCTATGCCTTCCTTTGCTTGGCTGTCATCAAAGTTTATTGCCTATATTCTTCTCTTTCTCAGTTTTTTTTCTTTGCCCGATTCTTTTTCTCTGTACCATGTACCACGAAGCTCTGGCCATCCGGAAGATGCTCCCTGACGAACCAAAATCGAGCACGACGCCACGCAAAAACGTTTCCAACGTTCAACACCAAACGCCCGGATAAGCAGCTGAAATAACCTAAACCCAAATCCCTACCCCGGCCGTCCTGTATTAAGTAATTTTTAACCTTGGGTCACCACGAGTATTATGATCTATGTCCCCTCCCAAATAACTGTTAAGATAAGATGATATACCATGTAAAAATATCATACTTGAGAATTTCGGCTCCGCAAAGTGTCACACACGACTGAGCCTATCAAATAAATGAAATGGTTAAAAAAAATTTAGGAGTTTCTACAAGAATTCCTCCGAAATTTTCTCCAGGAATTTCTGCGGACCTTCTTACAGGAATTCCTGAGGAACTTCTTCCAGGAATTTGTACGGAGGCTCCTCTAGGAATTTCTTTGGAAGTTAATTCAGGAATTATTCCGGAAATGCCTCCATGAATTCCTTCGGTTCTTGGTTGGTTTCTCTGGAATTCATTCATTTATTTAGTCCACATCTATACAGATAACACTGAATCAACAATTTGACGCCACAATACACGGTTCGAGGCCGCATCTCTCCATCCTCGAATACGCCCCACGCTCGCCAAGTCGTTCTGCACCTGGTCTGCCCATCTCGCTCGCTGCGCTCCACGTCGTCTCGTGCCTGCCGGATCGGAAGCGAACACCATCTTTGCAGGGTTGCTGTCCGGCATTCTTGCAACATGCCCTGCCCATCGTACCCTTCCGGCTTTAGCTACCTTCTGGATACTGGGTTCGCCGTAGAGCTGAGCGAGCTCATGGTTCATTCTTCGCCGCCACACACCGTCTTCTTGTACACCGCCAAATATGGTCCTAAGCACCCGTCTCTCGAATACTCCGAGTGCTTGCAAGTCCTCCTCGAGCATTGTCCATGTTTCATGTCCGTAGAGGACTACCGGTCTTATTAACGTCTTGTACATGACACATTTGGTGCGGTGGCGAATCTTTTTCGACCGCAGTTTCTTCTGGAGCCCGTAGTAGGCCCGACTTCCACAGATGATGCGCCTTCGTATTTCACGACTAACGTTGTTGTCAGCCGTTAGCAAGGATCCGAGGTAGACGAATTCCTCGACCACCTCGAAGGTATCCCCGTCTATCGTAACACTGCTTCCCAGGCGGACCCTGTCGCGCTCGGTTCCACCCACAAGCATGTACTTTGTCTTTGACGCATTCACCACCAGTCCAACTTTTGTTGCTTCACGTTTCAGGCGGGTGTACAGTTCTGCCACCTTTGCAAATGTTCGGCCGACAATGTCCATGTCATCCGCGAAGCAAATAAATTGACTGGATCTGTTGAAAATCGTTCCCCGGCTGTTACACCCGGCTCTCCGCATGACACCTTCTAGCGCAATGTTGAACAACAGGCACGAAAGTCCATCACCTTGTCTTAGTCCCCGGCGCGATTCGAACGAACTGGAGTGTTCGCCCGAGATCTTCACACAGTTTTGCACACCATCCACCGTTGCTTTGATCAGTCTGGTAAGCTTTCCAGGGAAGCTGTTCCGGAAGTTCTTCTCGAAATTCCTCTAGAAGTTTTTCAAGGAATTCCTCCGAGACTTGGTCTAAAAATTTCTCTGGAAGCTCCGCTAGGTATTTCTTCCGGAAGTTCTTCCAAGAAATCCTCTAAAATTTCCTTTGAAATTTATCCTTGCTCTAAAAATTCGACCAAGAATCCAGGAATACATACAAAAATTTGAAGAACAGTCCACATAAATTATCTCCAAGTAACTCTCCTGGAATTCTTCCGAAAATAACTAAGAAATTCCCTTATTCCCTCGGATATTTCTTGAGATATTCAATTAGGAATATAATGAGAAATTTTAAAGTCTCCTTTCCCAGAATTTCCAGTGGAATATCATTAAAAAATGTCCATGGAAACTCCTTCTGACATTCTCCCTGGAAATTTCACCACGAACTTTTCATAAATTTCAGTTCCCCACAAATTCCCTCTGAGTTTCTTCAGAAACTCGCAGGGAATTCCTTTAAAGCCATCGCCCACCCACGCCCTAGAGTTCTTTTCAAAGTTCCTCCAAAAACTCTTCCAGAAACATGTACACAATTTTGACGCATTGTCTTTGTTTTCGATACTGATATTGAAGTAAATTTCAAAATTTGGAAAAATTAGATCGTCATCAAAAACTGATCGGGTTTGGTGGCATTTCTCAATGGATTTTCATGATTTTATCACCAATCGATTACCAATTTCTAGATTCAAAATGACTATTGACATATAATTATTCGTAATAGTGCACTATTGATTTGGGCTAAATTCTCAAACACTATTTGTTTCCACAATCAGTCAATTGTCGCATGATTTCACTCCCATATATCAGTTTACACTGATCTATTTAGGTTTAATAACGGGATTGGTTGGTGTAATACATGCGTTGGAGAGAATTGTATTCTATCTGTCATCGTTTTTACTACGTTTTAAGTACATTTTTAGAAGTGACGTGTGATTCTCATCTACATAGTCAATCATCCACAATTCGAAGAGGAATTCCCAATTTCCAATATCTAAAAAAAAAATATCTCAAACAAACTTTTCCAATTTATCTTCCAGAAATTCCTCCATGAATTCTCTCAATAATTTATCCACGATTTTCATCTTATCTCCCTGTTTGTTCACTGAATGTGATGGACGACACATTCCCCGATTGCTTTGATTGCTGATGATGTGACTCTAAGTTGTGGTTCTCATTAGGCCTACTTCGATGGTTTCAAAGCAATTGAATATATGATTTATGTAGTAAACGGCAAGTACTATTCGCTGCCACACACCCCGAACATTTCTTCATGAATTCCTCTGGGATTTTGTTCCGGAATTCCCTATGTAGTTCCTCCAAGAGCTGCTCTGGAAAATTCCTTATGCAGGAAAAACTTGTGTGGGAGCATCCGAAAGAGTTTCCAAAGCACTTTTAGTAAAATTTCCTAAAGTAATTCCTGATAAAATTTGCAAAGGACTTCCAGGTTGGAATCCTTGAAAGATTTTTTGGATAAATTCTTGATGGGTTTTCCGATGGAATATATGGTATATAAAATTGACACAATTTCAGACTATGGAACCAGAGTAAAATTTCAATAGGGCATTCTTGGAGCAATTCCTTAATTCATTGAAGAACAATTATCATATGAACTTTTTTAGTCAGAAATTAGCTTCACGCTAAATGCAGATGTGAGTATGTCGTCATCCAAGGATTAAGATGTAAAGACTTTATTGGAAATGAGAATTAGTGCTACAAAATTGTAATAAGATAATTGTCATATAAATTTGGCTGAAAATGTGTGTTGGAAACTGGAAATACCATTTAGTGTAATGACTAACAATTTACCACAGAGATGAGACTAAGCTTATCAGTAAAATTGTCCATTTGAAAAAAAATTACGAAAACATTAGCCTACGGCATTCAACAGCCACGGCGCACAGAGGCGGAAAGCCATATTTTTTTTAATTTAACATATATATTGAATGAGCAAATTCCAAAATTTTTCCATTGCAGCTTGTGAATTTAATTTTTGGTGACATATTAGAATGAGGACGCTGTCTTTGTTCTAGATCCTAGGGCTTAGGCTTGCGGAAGCCCTTGGATAACATAAAGTATGTCGGATAACCATTTTAACCTCAAAATGAATTCAACGTTTCAAAATTACACTGTGGTGAAGTTTTGCACGCAATCTCAGGTTATGTCCGGGGTTTTATGAGGGGCCTGCCACTGGCGGCGTGGAAAATGTTTATGTGGCGGCGCTTCGATTCATTTATGACGACGTTAGAAAATCAAGGACGGCGGAAGCGCAAAGATCTAATTTTTGATCTGCCACCGTGGTCCAAACAATGCTTTTAGTTTTATTTTCGTAATTCTCGCACATCACAAGACTGATTTGTGTCTTGTTTTGACGGTAAATCACCTCGACCTCAGCTGAGGCGTCATAACTGCTCAACATTACCCTTATTTCGTCTCATGGTCATCATATCTCTAAAGTTTTTTTTTGCCTAATTTAATTGCATTTCATTTAAACGGAAATTCACGGAAATAGTCTATGTTTTATGCATAACATTATTTCGGAAAAGCTTAAATATCATATTTTCGTTTCCCTATAATGAAGCTCCTACATCATATCTACCTCAAGTCTCAGTTTATTTACCCAAAGTCAATACTAGTCTAGTATAGGACATTGCATAATCAGAATCTATATTCGAACAGCACCAACAACGAAAATGTCTATAAATTTGCATGTCAAAGCTCGTCAGGAACACGCCCGATTCAATTTCATCTCGTCGGTCTTCCCAATCTCCTTCTCCCGCCGTCAGCCGTTTTGACCTTTCTATTTATATCCGACGCCAGGCCAGTCACCGCCATCGGGGACCTTTCTACAGTTTGCAAAACTTTTGTGACCTTACATCGAACATACCAATTCGAAATGTTTCCCATTAAGACTTTATCAATTGTCAGTTCCCCCGGTCGGTCTGCTTGACTGTTTGTTGGATGGTCCATCCAACACCCGATGCGGGCATGTTCCATTCCGATGGGTGCCATTTGGTGTAGATAGCAAGCTGTTCAATTATGTGTGTTCCCTTCGATGAACCGAGGAGGTCTCTCCACCAGCAGGTGGGTAAGTGGCAGCATCGTGTCGGCCCGGAGTGGAATCACTGTTATTTTTAAGTCGTCGTTCAATTATTACTGTTTGCCCGTAGTCCCAGTTTAATTAAATGGAATCGTGGAACAGTCGAATGTTTGTGCGAAAAATTTACTCCCGCGAACAGCAGAAGAGTTGGACTTGGACGGCGACGTCGACGATGTCGTCAGTTTGATTGGGTAGATTTATAATTAAAATTCATTGAGATGGAGTGTGCTTCCTGGAAAACGTTTCGCAGTACCTCGCTGGTAGCTACACAAGGTGTATATGTTCAGTTGAGTGGTGTAGAATCAAAATCGAAACTAGGTAAAAGAGCACCAGGCATCAATTAACACCGGTTCTATGAAACACCAACCAGCAAGTAACGCAACTTCGCACAGTGACCTGAAGTGAACAAAAATTCATAGTTTTCAGTTTGGTTTCGTATTGGTTAGAATAGTTTTTAAAGTTCGCCACTGCGTTGTGCTGTTTCCCGATCGGAGCTCCAATTACAGCTCAACTGTGTGCACATCCAGATATCGAATTGCGCTATGACTGTCTGAGAACAAACTTGTAAGCAACGAGCAAAAATGGGTAAGGCAAGTATATTGTTTGTTTTGATTCTGTTCAGTAGAAACAACAGCGACGACGACTTTTATTTCCCTCCACAGCCCAGCAATGGGCAGCCACTCGGGCCACGCTATCAGCCCACGGATAGATGCATGCTAGAGTTGTTTTCGCATAGAACACGAATTGTGCAAAGTGCAGCTGCACAAACTAAGAAGTTCTCACCAGAAGCGCACTGTTGAACGTGCCACGGAACGGTCACATACGGTTTCGAATTAAATCACATTAAATTGTGATGTGGGGAAGTGCTAGTTCAGTGATAAGAGCTAATAAACAAGCGCCATTAGGGCGCTGATGTGGAAAATATGCAATGACCCGGGAGCGATACCGAGTGAGACCGGTCAATCTTATGCGACACAGCTGTCTTGAATTTGCATAACGAAGAGATAGGAAGTGGCACTGCGAACTGATAAGAGCGGAACAACCGAGGGTTTTGTTGCAGTAGCATCTGGTTCGTTTGGTGATCAAATACTTACCTAAAATTTGCAATCAGTTTGGTATTTACTCAGCTGATTAAACTAGCGATTTCGTAGAATATTTCACACACGAATTATTGTGAATCGAATTTTAAAATTGTTTTCGAGAACAATTTTTTCCTTTCAACTCATCCACAGTGTGCGTCATATCAGAACCAGAACCGTGGCGTGAACTTGCAGCGTTCTTGGCGAAACTTTTATTGGGTGTCCATCGTACATGATTTATTTTATGTAGGGGAAGAGGCCCCAAAACGCCCCCCCGAGGCAAAACGCCTTTTGTGGTTTCCTTCATATTTACCGTCATTTAGATGGTCATAAAAAAACTAGATCTAAAATTATGTAGGTTAGGCGAAAAAAGTTTCAAAATAATGTATAGGAAGGTCGGAAAAACCGAAAATTTCCACATTTTGAAGAAACATCTAACATTTTGGCAAGGCAAAACGCCCTAGCGGCACTAACCTACAATGTACTTGCGTCTCCACGCACTTTCCATGCCAGAATGCTGTTCCGCCGACGCGTGGTGCTTTGTTCCCTAGGAGCTGCCAGCTAAAAGGCGTTTTGCCTCATGAGTTTTCCGGCAACAGAATATCACCACTTTTTTGAAATGCGAATATTATCAATATGATTGAGATTTCTTCTAATTTCAATATGGCATCAGCTAGCTATATTGTTTAACTGTTGCGTGAGGTAGAAACACCCATGAAAATCGTTATAGCTAAGGCATAAAAGCAGTCTATGCTTAGCTAGGGCATATTGCCCCCCCTTCCCCTATATCTTCCTATCCCGAATTTTGCGCTTGATAATGGCTGCCTCGTGAGTTCCGACGAGCTCCTTTTGGACATTCAAGAGGTAGAAAATCGAAAATATTCACATATTTTGATCAATGTAGGCTTTGATTCATTGAAAAATATTGACACTCATCGGGATTGTAAAAAACAAACATAACGTAAAGTATTTTACTCAATAATTTCATTATTTTGGTTTCATTATTCCAAAATTTAAATTTGATTATCTGGGAATGTAAGCCCCACAATATATTAACGAAGCCAGTGCATGGGCCAAGCTATGCAACTAATTATAGTTAATAAGTGTGCATCTCAAACTCAAACTCGCAATTGCATCCGAGTTTCTGATCTGGCTTTGGACTGACGTCAAATTTATATGAAACTGTTGCAAATTGATAGTGATATTATGAACTGCATGTTAATGGCCAGCGCCAGGACTAGTCATTGCGGTTGGGAAAAATATCCTATGAAACCCCCCCCCCCCTGGGTTCTTATTCTGGTAAATCACGGAGTTGCAACTACTAAATTACTGCTAGCATTTTCATCTTTATAAGACCCTCCAATAATAATCAGCATTTCGATGCTCTCACTTAGAATACTGATCAAATGTGGAACAAGTAACACACTTGTCTTGGAAAACTTCGATAATATGCTTGAACTGGTACGTCGGTCAAGATTTCTGAGGGTATATCTCAACTAAATATCGTCAGATCTTTGTCTTCCATGTTATAATCCACCACGAGTTAACTTCATCAACGACAGTTCCTCCATTGAATACGATTTGTCCATGAAACACGCTATTCAAGGGATACCAGATCATCTTCGAAATCTTTCCATTCCCCCTATTTTTTCCGAAAAATATGAACATGTCCATTGCAACAGCAGATATTTCACTGATGGTTCTCGCATCAACGGACCCACTGGCTTCGGTGTCTTCAATGTAAATTCCGAAAACTTTAGGAACCGTGTTCGGTTTATGTTGCTGAGCTGGCAGCAATTAACTTCGCTTTGGGGATAATTTCCGATCAGCCCGTAGACCATTATTTCATCTTCTCGGATAGTCTTAGTTCTATCGAGGCACTCCGGTCGATGAAACCTGTTAAGCACGCATCTTACTTTCTTACAAACACAAGAGAGCAGTTGCGTGATGTGGTCGAAAGATCGTTCAAGATTACCTTTGTATGGGTCCCATCCCATTGCCTAATCTAAGGCAATGAGAAGGCGGACTCGCTGGCAAAGGAGGGCGCACAGGAAGGTGAAGTTTAATTTAATTTAATTTATTCAGACTAAGGCCGAAGTGGCCTGTGCGGTATATAAGAGTCTTCTCCATTCGGCTCGGTCCATGGCTACACGTCGCCAACCCCGCTGTCTACGGAGGGTCCGCAAGTCATCTTCCACCTGATCGATCCACCTTGCCCGCTGTGCACCTCGCCTTCTTGTGCCCGTCGGATCATTGTCGAGAACCATTTTCACCGGGTTATTGTCCGACATTCTGGCTACGTGCCCGGCCCACCGCAGTCGTCCCATTTTCGCGGTGTGAACGATGGACGGTTCTCCCAACAGCTGCTGTAACTCGTGGTTCATTCGCCTCCTCCACGTACCACGTCTGCCATCTGAACCCCACCATAGACGGTACGCAGCACTTTCCTTTCGAAAACTCCAAGTGCGCGTTGGTCCTCCACGAGCATCGTCCAGGTCTCGTGTCCGTAGAGGACTACCGGTTTAATGAGCGTTTTGTAGATCGTCAGTTTGGTACGGCGGTGAACTCTATTCGAACGGAGCGTCTTGCGGAGTCCAAAGTATGTACGATTTCCCGCCACTATGCGTCTCCGAATTTCTCTGCTGGTATCATTTTCGGCAGTCACCAGTGAGCCCAAGTACACAAATTCTTCTACCACCTCGATTTCGTCACCACCGATGCAAACTGGCGGTGGGTGGCTCACATTGTCTTCTCTTGAACCTCTTCCTATCATGTACCTCGTCTTAGACGTGTTGATGACTAGTCCGATTTGCTTGGCTTCCCTCTTCAGTCTGATGTAGGCTTCCTCCATCTTCTCAAAGTTACGTGCCATAATATCTATATCGTCGGCGAAGCCAAATAGCTGGACGGACTTATTGAAAATTGTACCACTCGTGTTAATCCCTGCTCTTCGTATTACCCCTTCCAAAGCGTTGTTGAATAGCAAGCACGAGAGACCATCACCTTGCCGTAACCCTCTGCGGGTTTCGAAGGGACTCGACAATGCCCCTGAAGCTCGAACTACGCACATCACCCGATCCATCGTCGCTCAGATCAACCGTGTCAATTTATCCGGAAAACCGTGTTCGTGCATTAATTGCAATAGCTGGTCCCGATCGATTGTATCATATGCGGCTTTGAAGTCGATGAATAGATGATGTGTGGGCACGTTGTATTTGCGGCATTTCTGCAGTACTTGGCGAATGGCGAACACCTGGTCCGTGGTGGAGCGTTCGCCCATAAAACCCGCCTGATACGGCCCCACGAACTCCCTTGCAATTGGTGCTAGTCGACGGCATAAAATTTGGGAATGTACCTTGTAGCAATGTGATTGCGCGGTAGTTGCTACAAACCAGCTTATCGCCCTTTTTATAGATGGGACACACGACGCCTTCCATCCACTCCTGCGGCAGAACTTCCTCCTCCCAAATCTTGGTAATGACCCAGTGCAGCGCTCTAGCCAGTGCCTCACCACCGTTTTTAAATAGCTCTCCTGGTAGTTGGTCAACCCCAGGGGCTTTGTTGATCTTCAGCCGGCCAATCTCCTCCTGGATTTCCTGGAGATCCGGAGCCGGCAAAGTTATGTCCTGCGCGCGTTCTCCCAGGTCCATCACCATACCGCCATCTTCGTCTGCCACATCGCCATTCAGGTGTTCTTCGTAGTGCTGCCGCCACCTTTGGATCACCTCACGCTCGTTCGTAAGAAGGTTCCCGTTTATGTCCTTACACATATCAGGCTGTGGCACGTGGCCCTTACGTGAACGGTTTAACTTCTCATAGAACTTTCGTGTGTTATTAGCGCGGTACAGTTGCTCCGTCTCTTCACGGTCTCGATCTTCCTGCTGGCGATTTTTCCTCCGGATTGTCTGTTCAGCGCCTGTTTATATCGTGCCTCGTTCGTTGCGGTGCTACCTATGGCGGATCGAATATCTCTCCAGCCATCTTCAAGATACGCTGCGCCTAGCTGCTCTTCCGTTGGAAGTGCCACTTCCAGCTGCTGCGCGTATTCTTGGGCTAGTCTACCGTCTTGTAGCCGTGTTGTACACCGTCGAGAGTTTTGAGCGCAGGCATACTGCAACTAGGTAGTGGTCGGATTCAATATTCGCACTGCGGTAAGTGCGGAAGTTCGTGATGACGGAGAAGAATTTACCGGCGATTAGAACGTGGTCGATTTGGTTTTCCGTTTCTTGGTTAGGTGATCTACATGTGGCCTTGTGGATATTTTTGCGGGGAAAGAAGGTGCTTCGGACTACCATTCGGCGGGAGGCTGCGAGGTTTATGCATAGTTAGCCGTTGTCATTCGATACGGTGTGCAGACTATCCGGTTCGATGACCGGTCTATACATTTCCTCCCTTCCTACCTGTATGTCCATGTCACCGATGACGATTTTGACGTCCCGCAGTGGGCATCCATCATATGTCTGCTCCAGCTGTGTGTAGAACGCTTCTTTCTCGTCATCGGGTCTCCCTTCGTGTGCGCAGTGCACGTTGATGATGCTATAGTTGAAGAAACGGCCTTTAATCCTCAGCTTGCACATCCTTGCGATGATTGGCTGCCACCCAATCACGCGATGGCGCATCTTACTCAGCACTATGAAGCCGGTTCATAGCTCGTTGGTGGTGCCACAGCTTTGGTAGAAGGTAGCTGCTCGATGCCCGCTTTGCCACATTTTCTGTCCTGTTCAGCAAATCCCCTGCAGCGCCACGACGTCGAAGTTGCGGGGATGTAATTCATCGTAGATCATCCTGTCGCAACCTGCGACACCTAGCGACTTGCAGTTCCATGTTCCAAGCTTCCAATCGTGATCCTTTATTCGTCGCCTAGGTCTTTGCCGATTACATCGAGTCGCATTATCCCTTATATTGTTCGTAATTATTGGTTTTCCAGGCGGCTTATTGGGCCTGCGCAAACCTCCTGTCTCGTCGGAGGGCCGTCGTGTCAGGGCTGTTTAGCGTCCCAACTAACACCAGGACTTGGGCTTGTGTGCTTTGAGCGGCACACGGTCGCATTGGTGGGGCCTACTTGCGGATACATGCAGCTTTTTATAAGAATTTAACAGGGCCCACTGTCAAACCCCATCACATCCTAGGCAAGCCCCACAACTCGCAGATGGCCAGGGGAGGGATCGTCAAGCCCTTGGACATAGTCCCTGTTGCCCTTAATATAAGGTTGGTGTCTTGGCTAAATGCGAGAAAGGCAGTATCACCACTCAGTAAATTTGGGTTTTTTCTTAGTTTTTGCTTCTTCCAGTTTCTCTTTTTGCTTTTTACGTTCTTCCAACCTTCTCATTTTTACGCCATTTACGCATTTACATATTCTACTCTTCTTTCATTTTTTCCTTCCGCCTCATTCTTTCTTCAAATTTCAATTGTTTGACCACTTCTTGACTTTCTTTCTCTTTCAGTTTCAACTCGGTTTTTTCCTTTCTTTCTCCTTCTCTCCGTTGCTTAGGGATTTCTTTCAACTGCTTTGCTGTTTCTTTTTCTTAGTACATCAGGTCCCATGATTCACTTGTGGCCACTGCTGGAACAACACGATGTTTCCGTTTTCTGGAGATCCGTGGATTTACCTCGAAATTTCCTAGTTCAACCAACTCCACTGTTTCCATAGTTTCGGGATTGTATTTCTGTTGAACTTGTTGGTTTCCAGGATACACGGTTACACATGAGAGATCCAACTTCGCTTGTAATGCGCAAGTGTTTGTAACATCTGTGTCCACAGATTTGGGGTCGTTTTCCTGTTGAGCTGAAATTGAACACCGTTAGAGCATGTTAAGAGACACAGTTGAAAATTTTACCAAATTCTATGTATTCGACAATTATACCGTTGCTGCTGGTAGTCGCACTATATTCTTCAGGGCGTTCAACTGTAGTTGTAAAAATGTAAATTATAAAAATCAGAAAGCACAACTCAACAATTCTAAAATTCAGACCAATTTGGGATCGATTAATTTCCAAAAAATCCGGAGGACCGTTGACCTCGATTGATACCCTTTTCCATAAATTAAAAAGCTTAGAGGCTTCAGAGTCTCCTGTCCAAAACAAGTTTCTCTGCTGCTCTTCAAAAGCAAGCAGTAATCCTTCTGGCAATCAACGGTTCAAATCACGTAGAAATAAGGAACTTGACAATTGGGGTTCAACTTCTGTAGAGGTCACAGGAAGAGGGATGTTCGGTCTTTTTTCTTTAGAAACTGAGTTCGAATTTGCCAATGAATTGTAATCAATTGCATTCACATCCCACGGAACAATATCACACTTCCTGAAATCATTCTTGAGAGTGGCAATCTTTATTCTCCATTGCGTCTATTGCTTGCTTCAACAAAGGTGCAAAATCCGATCTTGTAATCATGGCACCACCGTGATCGAACCTCCATTTAACGAGCACTGTGTCCCAGGAACTTTTCATTGGCTTGAAGAAGGAAGCATCCAGTGGTTGAATGAAGTGGGTTGCATTTGGTGGGAGAGAAACTTAAATTATTTGCTTCTGCTTGCAGAACTGAACCGTTTCGTAGGTGGCGTGTGACCGGTGACAATCAACGAATACAATGACCGGGAAATCGACATTTTGCTTTACAAGCGAAACACGTTGGCCATATATTCGAAGAATGATACGGAATTCATCCAGCCTTTTCCTGTGCGCCCAACTCCTCAGTCTTTTGGAACACTCTTTACGATTTCTTGAACTTGTACATTTTTCGTAGACTTTGCAGCAAATACCCTTTTTTCCTGGGATTAGGAGTCATTTCGAAAGCGCTTTCATCCATGTTGAAGACGCAATGTGGCACGGTTAGTATATGCATCCAATCGTTCGACACTAACTACTGCTCGACTTCGGCGAACCATGCTCGAACTTCATCCTCTGATATGATCCTTATTTTTCGATATTTGATTCGCGGTACGCCTCGGTATGTTTGGGTGCCTCTTCATGAACCTTGCTACCCACCCCTTCGACAGAACTTCTTTGGTAAAGATGCTATGCTTGCCCATTCGTTTTGCATACTGCCCTACGCTAATTCTTAGTATTTCTTCAGACACCGGAAGTCCTGCTGAAGCCATTTCCTCAATCCGGTTACGATTTCTCCCTCTTCAGGTTTAGTAAAAACGGGTGGTTTTCCTATTGTTTTTGGATGTTTCTCCTTTAGTGTACTCCGTGGGATGTCAAACTGGATTGCAGCAGCTCGGATTGAAGAACCAGTCCGGATCGCATTCAAAGCCTCCTCAATGTTCGATTTCCGGTTCATTTTCTTGATGCCGAACGCGTATAATTAAATTATAATTATAATGCATATATTTGTCCGAAATAAACATTAAAGAGGCAAAATATAATCCATATTTCGGATTTTATACTTTTATAGGTAGAATCTCGTAATCTTATATATAAAAATGAAATGGTCTGTGTTCGTATCCGCATAACTCAAAAACGGCTGGATAGATTTTTTTCATTTCTTCAGCAGAAACATTCGTTATAGTTTCCGACGGGTTTATATGATATTTCCTAATGGGAAAATTACGAGTAAGGTTGAGCAAACCGTGAATAACTAAAATTGTGATTCCTATGCGAACTTTGCATGGGCAGTTCAGAATTCACATTCTCGCCTACTATGCAGGACAACGTCTGCCGGGTCGACTAGTGTTTAGTAAAACGAACTAATGATCAAGCAAATACTTACCAGATTTGCTTGGTAGGTTGGAATGGACTGAAAGAAATTAATAAAACTCGCGAGAATCTACATGAATCAAGAATCGCAATTTCTTAGCTGCACTATTAAGAAAACGTCAGTTTTATGTGACAATGGAAGGTGCGTTAATAGTTTCACCTACTAGGGTAAAACGGTATAATGCTCCCCACCTGGCCAAAACGCAACCTTTTGATTTCTAGAAAACTATAACTAAGGATCAAAATCAGTTGGTACCCATACATATTTGTAAAACCATCATACTAAGTGAATATGGTAGTATTTTTGTATTACATAATGAAAATATTTGCAAAATACAAAAAGTTACAGTTTTGATGTAAATTTCAATGTTTGTTTGCTCAACATTTTGGAGCGGCGCTAGCATACTGTCCGCAAAACTTGCACTGGAACACTCAGTTGGGCAACAAAATAACTTTTCTCAGTGGTTAATATTATGTAAAATTGCTACCATCTTCAAAAATGTAACGTTTTTCAAAAATATGTTTCACTGGTCAAAACGCCCCAGTGTAGGCAGGACCAGGGTTCTTATATCAGGGTTCACTCACTTCGACAGTAGATGGGAGAGACTAGTGCGGGGTGAAAAATTCATTTTCAGTGCAAAACATAAACAAACTCGGTGGCTGCCCCATATAAAAATCCAAGATGGCTGAATCATGATATTGGCATACTGCTACACCTGTTTGTATTCACCTTGGGCAGGACGACATGCCCTTACCAACTGGACACTAGCGGGGCGAGTTTGCAGCAGTTGCTTCCAAATTATATGGGAACTTTTGAAATGTAATTCAAACTTGCCTAAATGGACTTATGTTAGTTTTTCAATGTCAAGCACATAAGGATTTGTAACCTTTTTATTATGGGATTGATAAAATACTAATGAAGGGCTATGAAACGTCTTTGGTTAAGGTGGGGCGTATTGCCCAGGCACTTTTTGAAATCCATTTTTTTAACGACTTTTCAAAAAAGCTTTATTACGTGTTATTTGTAATATTTTTATATGACTACACACGGGCAATGCATTTGCGACTTCCTGGACTACCAAATAACACAAAGTTTGCATAGATTGCGTTGAAAAGTAAAAAGTTATCAAGGAGTTGCCTCCGGGGGCGGGGCATATTATACCGTCTTACCACGTAATTTTAATGGAAACCCACTTTAAAATATTTTTTACCTAAAAAGAAAGCTCAAAAGCAGTAAAAGAAACAATTTCCGAATACAGTAATATCCCGATTTTATCACCCCCCTGGTGAATTTTAGGGTGATAAAACAGAGTATGTGACAAAATTGGAAAAAAAAAAATATTTCCAATTTTTTAATTCATTCCACAAATATGAATCATTTTATGCCTTGGAAAGGCCAAATGCGTGAACGGTACCCGTTATTTCTTGTCGAAATTGCTTACAGAATGTTTCCCAGGTACTCAGAAGTTGTTCGTAATAAGCTACAGGCGGTGAAAGTTATTTCATGAAAATCAATGTTGTTTGTGGTATTATTTACGAAAATAAAAAGAATGACGAAATTTTTTGGGGTGACAAAATCGGGTCGAAAACGTGACAAAATCGGGACGTGATAAAATCGGGTCGAAAACGTGATAAAATCGGGGGTAGACAAAATCGGGGAGTGACAAAATCGGGTCAACACTGTAGTTCAAACGCATATGATGATGAATAATTAGGTATTTATTCTTTAGTGCCCGAAATATGAAGGTGTCCTAATAATGGTTTTACGCGGTATCCTATTCGGAAAACTTTTTGAAAAAAAGTGAAGTGCGGCAGACTGGGTTCGAACCATGGACGTCGGGGTCGGGAGGGCGGTATGTCGACGACACGCCCATCGACGGGAAGGCAACTGCGTATAAGAAGCACTGTTGGTGGAATAATCAGTCGAAGATTCGTAAGGCGCCAGTTATGAATTTCGATAGTCCAGTTCGCTGAGTGTAGATTAAAAAAACACTTTAATAAAGATTAAAAAAAAAATTAACAGAAAAATGGAAAACATGCATGTTGTAGAATGGCTATTACGTCACTTTTCCAGATTACGGCAGTCTAGCATTTGACGCTCGAAGAATAAATCGCTCAAAGCGACGCCTTATTTTGCATCATAGCATGCGCCTCAATGCAGGCGATGCGCAAACAATAAAGATCCTAATGTAAACTTCGTTTCATGGGGAGGATCAATCTGCGCTACGAAGACAGTTTGCTGTACGGTAAAATCATAACGGCCTCAAGATTCTTAATTACTGTGTGAACTCGTACAAAAATAGCATGTAATTTTAATCAGATCTAATGGCCTATATACGGAAGAGTCATCTTCCAATGCCATGTTATTGATCTCAAAAGTTAGAACAGCATGATAAATTACTATTTTTTGAATTACTATTAACTATTAAAATATAGGAAGTTAGCGAAGTTGAAAAGTTAATTATTTACCTTCTCAGGTCAGTTGAAAGGCGAAAAGATACTGGCGTAGTTGATTTTTTCTCATAATATGTAGGAACGTCAAGCCAAGGGCCGCGTTTAAGTTACCTCAAAAGTGATGGACTGTTTCTCTTCTGCTAAGCTTTTAATATTTAACTTCGTTAGTCAACCGAACAGAATTAATAATATCATTCATGCACTTATCATTACGAATACAGCATATCATTGACTAATTGATTGTTATGTGTTTAGAATATTGTTTTCGGTTTCAGCCCTTTCATAGCTATTATGATCCTACAAACATCAACAAGGCGTCACCATAGCAGCAATTATCTGAGCTTCGCAGCCGCACAGGTCATTCGACCGAATAGGTAGTTCAGCCGTCTTTAGACGTCGCGCTTCTCACTTCACACTACTTACTTTTTGCAGTTAGAAGTGAGACGGCTCACTTCTCACTCCTCCTTTCTCAATTCTTTCTGTGAAAAATGAGAAGTGCGAAGCAGGTAGTGCGACATCTCATTAATCACTTCGCGCTTCTCGCTTTTCACAGTGAGAAGTGGGAAATAAGTAGAAAGAAGTGAGTCACCTTATTTTTCACACCTCATTTCTCACTTTTAAAATGACCAATTCTGCCAAATGACCATGTTCGGTCAAAATATCCTATTCGGCAATCGTCTAGACTCTAGACGCATATGCTATGGGGTGTGGGTTCGATTCCCGCCCTGGTAAGGAGGAAACTTTTCGTGATAGAAAAATTCTCCACTGGTCCACTGGGTATTATGTGTCCTATCCGTTGTCTCATACTATATAGGTGTTAAGTGTCTAGTCTGTACGACCTCTGGTCGTAGACGGTTTTCCTGTCTTTCTCTCTTATATCTGAGGATTTCCAGCCACCAATATATGAATGAATTTTCATTTTATGAACAAAATATCACAAGTTAATAAAAAAATGCATTGGTGCGGATTCGCTGAACTCCGACCATTTGTGTCACTTGGCTAATATGTTGTTTTTCTTTTCTTTTTACAGGTAATTCGGATGATCACAGTTTACGCCAGCTTCATAAACATACGTGAAATACAAGAACAACGGTTTGTGGACTTTGATTGACCTGTCATCCAGGGAAGGAATATTAGTAGGTGGTTTTTGCTATTTGAAGACCGTGTTTACCTCTGCGTCTCCACAAAAACCAAAGGAAGGATTATCACTTAGTTGGTAGGCATCGTTGGATCTGGATTCACTCTGATGAGCGATACGACCGTGCCATTATTTTTTTGGACACATCGAATCTTTGTTTACAAATTCACATACGTCCTTTTGAATGAGTACACGAGAAAGGGATATTTTTTCTCTTCCGCCAGCGACGAATAACACACGCACAACAACACGGCACACTTCGGTCCTAGCTATAGGTATCCGCTGCAAAAATAGATTTCCAGTGGTCAAATATTATTCACAAGAGTTAGCAACATGTGCAGATAGTTTAAACTTTTTTAAACTATTTTAACTTAAGGACGCACTTTTCATTTTAAAAGTGAAAAAATATTGCTTCAACAACAATGTAAAGATGACAAGATACCTATCAATCAACGGTGTTGATAACATCTTGCTCATATCTCAGTAATCGAAGCCCCATTTGTCGAAAAAATAATTCCGATTCAATGGCCCAAAGACTTAAACACACACACAAAGTGCGCAAGACACATACTGTGTGTATAGAAAAAAGGAAATTTAATAAAAAAGCCCATAATTCTTTGAGGATTCTGAGCGTTGGTAACTTGTGAGGCTAATCAACAGAATTTCCCGGAAATTGTTTCAGACTTTGGTGCTGCTACCAGCTCAGTATAGTATCCACCACAACTCATTATTCAGGTTATTCAGAGCCTCCGCGCAAGATCGGCTATTAATTCAGTTTGCTTGTTGTTAGTACCATAGAATCGATTCTCGGAACCAAAATCGATTAAAACTGTACGAATAAACACACAGCAGCGTGGTAGCAAACTTACCATTTACCCAGACGCAGGCAAAATCGACAACATAAATATTCATGTACACACGTGTGATTCGCCAAGTTCCATGTTTATGCTTGTTTCCTTCTCTTTCTATTACTGGCAGTGGCACGTGAGCGCCGATGTTCTCCCGTACTTTCATAGCTTGCTCGAGTTTTTATTATTCGTACGAAATCTGACATGAACAAAACGGGAACGTGTGGCTCAACTGATGTGACTGTTAGTGATAGAACAATGAGGCGAGTGAGCGCCCAATAGGGTGTCCTTCCAAAATAAGTTAGGTTTGAATAAATGGCCCTTTCTAGAAATTTCATACATCTTGAACATATTACCTATAATTATTCTTAAAGTAGATTTGCTACGAAAAACCCAAAATTTCAAGTTGTCCAAAAAATTTCTAGTTAGCAAAGAGATATCACGTGTATGAGATCTAGGCATCATATTTTTTTCTGCAGCTTAGCTCAGGGTCACCCTATTTCGCAAACAATTTCTATGTTTATCCACCGTACCTTTTCGGTGTGCTGCAATGCAACAGCATCAGCATTATCCAGCGAGCTCAGCATACCCCACATATGTAGGTAAACATGGCGATGGTAGCATTCTTCCATGCGCGCGTGCTACTGCCGCCGCACAGATTTTTCCAACGAATGTATGCTGCTCCTACAACAGCTCCGCCGCATTTACCATCATCATAATCACCGCGCTGCTACTCCGTCTGTTCCGCCAGCCCGCATCGTTGACGCCTCGCCAGCCAGCTGCTGATTGAGAGGAAGTGGATTATGTTGCTATGAAAAAGGTAAAACGCTTTTTATTAAGTTTAACGAATATATGAGATGATGGAAGCATATTCCACCGCTGCTTATGCATGGGCAGAACGAGCTTAAGTAGGAGTATGGGAAATGTTCGAATAAACGAAATTTGAACGGACAGCCGCAGCAGCGCTAGGAATAAAATAATTTACTAATTGAATAAATTATGCAGATTGAGGAAGTTGAACGTTATGCGAAACAGAGGTTGATGTGACAGAAAAGATCGCTCAAAATACGATTGTAAACGCATTTCTAAGCTACTGCCGCCTGGTTAATCATAAACAAATTTGTATTCTAAAGGTTTTACGGACGATTAGCTTTGGCATTCATTTCATTGCATTTGGCATTGTATTAGGAAATTGGAACATATTCACTTGCTTAAGCAAAAGAATCGTCTATCAAAGCATGTCAATTGTGAGGACGAGTCCGTTTCTATGACAAGGTAGCTGCCAGGTTGCACTAGCAAATCTCGGGATTATTTTTGGCTAAACAAAAGTAATTCAACAGAAAAGGCGTCTTAAAATGAATCTTTAAGTATGAAAAAATAATCATGTTGGGCAATTCGAAATAGTGACTTTGCCAATATTTTTCCGCTGATGTGTTTATTTTCGTTTCGAAAAAACATTGCTCTCGAAATAATTGATCTTTCTAAAAAAACTAGCATTTTTGATTCCATATTATAATATGTGTAATGTGTATACAAAAGCAAAAGACGTACGTACGAATTTTCGGATAATTTGATTGTTCGTGAAATGGCAAACCTTTTAAGAAATAGGATCCAAAGCAATCATTACCAAATTATTTTTAAATTGAATAAATACGAGAAAGGCAAAAATATACTCGTATCAATAAACCGCCACTTAGGCTACATGTGGTAACGCTTTCAAATGTATTGTAAAGTTTTTGAATCTTTCGGAAAAAGCTTTGTTCGAGATATAACCAAATTCAGTCATGTACATATGAGTTGCTGCTACCTAATCGGTCTAAATTGTGCTACTCAGAAACATATGTAAACAATTAAAATCTGTTGAAGTACTCCTACAAACGTCAAATAGTCATAGTAATGTAAAACCCCAACCTCCGGTTTTGGAATCTATATACAGAAAACTCATTAGTTTTGAGTAAATTAATTAGTTTAATTGGCAGAGATAAATAACTAAAATGGTGGCATTGACCTAAACTCAAAATAAATATTTTCGCAGGTTTCGTTTATATAGGTTGAAGGTTGTGGTTGTACATTTGAATTCATGACTATTTGCCATTATTTTTTTTCGGAATATTCCTAGAAAGCTGTCTGGGCGATTTCGCAATTCCTTCGGGAAATTCTTCGAAAGCTTGTCAACATTTTTTGGAATTTCCTTGGGGAGCATCCATAAATTACATAAAGCTTAGAAGGGGGAGCGATTGTCCGAAGTGTGATAGTCCATAAAAAATCATACAATAAGTGGGACATTGTGGCGAGGGGTGGTTGAAATTGGCCAATTTTTACGTTACGTAATTAATGGATCTACCCTTTACAAATGCTTCTAAATTTCGTAGGAAAGTTTCCCGGGACAAAAAAGGGGACAATGAAAAGAAGAGGACACTTTTAAGGGGAAATGCTACAGACAGAGGACACACAAATATTCAAATTCTAACATCAATCTCTTTCAAAAACAGATAGATAAGGTTCTTCTTCTTCTTCTTCTTATTGGCATTACATCCCCACACTGGGACAGAGCCGCCTCGCAGCTTAGTGTTCATTAAGCACTTCCACAGTTATTAACTGCGAGGTTTCTAAGCCAAGTTACCATTTTTGCATTCGTATATCATGAGGCTAGCACGATGATACTTATATGCCCAGGGAAGTCGAGACAATTTCCAATCCGAAAATTGCCTAGACCGGCACCGGGAATCGAACCCAGCCACCCTCAGCATGGTCTTGCTTTGTAGCCGCGCGTCTTACCGCACGGATGAGAAGGGCCCCTAGATAAGGTTCATATACTCTAAATCAAGGCCCGCCAATACATCTCTAACGGGTTTTATTTGTTTTCCTCGGACCCGGACAGTTTCAATCAACTCAGACCTGGTTTCACGCTCGACGCACCCCCACAAGTCGTGCTCGATATCGTTATAGTTACCGCAGACACAGAGATTGCTTCCAGAAAACCCAATTCGAAACGTATGTGCATTTAGCGAGTAGTGATTAGAACCATGAACCATGGTCTCTTCGATACCTGAGGGAGAATAGAATGCAGCCATCTACCCATGTCTCCACTTTTCCATTTCCGCTGCCAACTAATCAAAGTCTCCTTATGAGCTAATGCAAAAAAATCATCAAAAGCGATTTAGCTCGTAAATATCGCCTTCCATAGCGCCCACCTTAGCCAGGAAGTCCGCTTTCTCGTTGCCCGGAATCGTGCAATGAGAAGCGACCCATGCGATGGTGAAGGTATAGGAGCGATTTGATAGAGCACTCAATGCCTGTCGTATCCCTCCTAAGAGATACGCTGAGTGCTTAATCGGCTTCATCGACCGAACAGCCTCCAGAGAACTTAGACTGTCGGTGAAGATGAAGAAGCGTTCAGCAGGAAGTGTTGCAATATACTCCAGTGCGTAGTATATAGCTTCTAGTTCAGCAATGTATACTGAACATGGCTTATGCAATTTGAAGGAGGCGCTATGTAAATTGTTGTACATAACGAAACCAATAGAATCCTCAAATTTTGATCCATCTGTGAAAACCCCTCTATCCGCGCTGACATGCCCATATTTGTTTGCAAATATTCTAGGTATCACCATCGAACGATGGGAATCGGATATTTCATGAAGCTCCTGTTTCATGGTTGTATCAAGCACTACAGCGGAACTGAAGAGGAGGCTACCTCCAACGTCATGTACCGGTGGTACACATTCATAAAACGAGTTTGAGGATTACGTTCAAGCAGCTTTTCGAAATTCTCAATGAATGCAAGCTTTTCTTACAATACTTTTCGCTTAACTTTTCAAAAGGACCTAAGTAACATTTTTTCATGAACTAATTTGATTATTGGAATCAACAGACCAATATGAAGGCTTTTGATTGCAGTACTCAAATCAATTCTTGTAAAAATGTTATTTAGGTCCTATTGAAAAGCTACTTTTCAAAAAATTCCTAATCCAGTGTTGAGTAAATGCGTTATTGAATGACGAAGGCTTATATATTCAGAATCTTTGCCCAAAAATACGTATTTTGATGAAAAATACGAAAACTTTTTTTTAGTAATGTTTGAAAAAAAATCGTTAGTATGAAAAACTTCGAATTATGGATTAGGGTAACTGTACCAGTTTTGGCCATGTTCCTAATTTGATCAGTTTCCGCATAACTCCAAAAGTAAAGCAATTTTCGAGGGATTTATTAGCTCCAACAAGAGATAATATCTCTTATCTTTCTTCGCTGTTGAAATTGATCGACATTTTTTTTTGAAAAATATGCATTTTTCAAGGTTGGCCAAATTAGGCACTAAGGTGGCCAAAACCGGTGCACTTTCCCTACTACTTACTGTTTGCGCACTGAAAGTTTCCCCAGGATGTTTATTTTCCTTGTTGGGTATTTAAATTACTGCGACAATTTGATAGATCTATTGTGAGTCGAATTGAGTTGAGCCAACAACTATTGATCTGTATCAAAGAAATCTAAAGATTCGGTGCCAATTTTATTCGAAAACAGTTATTTGTTGTTTTCTCGAAATTGTATAAAATGGATATCAGTTTCTCAAATTAATTATTCTATTATAGATCAGACGTGACAGATTTTGAACAGCGGCGTGCCGATGCAAAAATGTCGGTGTTGGCGTAACGTCAAAAACTGTTGTCGGCGGCAATGTGACGCAGTGACACACACCTCTACATTAGGGCAGACATGAAATTTTCAAACAAGTAGTGATGAACTTTTATATTATTCGAAAAATTACTCCCGTATCGGCCTGAGTAAAGGAAAAAATTGAATTGCTGCCATTTCATCATTCATGTCGTATTAACCTGGTTTTATCACTGTTCTACTCGTACGGACTCCAGAATTCAGAATGCATATTGGTACTTTTTATGTAGTCCTCATATCCAGAGTTATTCCAGTTATTCTGGATCAGATGCAGTAAATTTGACCATAACTTTCTTTTTGGCGTTATAAGTCCAATGTCATTTTTATCGCCCCTTCTATCATTTCGGGATTTTATCAGAACCAAAAATCATTGTGACACCTGTTTCAGAAATGGCCAAAAACAAGTTTCCAGTTTAATATTTTCGCTCCATATTAGCAATATTGGCATCAAACTTCAGCTTTTTGCAAGACAAGTGAAATTATTTATTATTTATTTGAATCGTCTTCGATGGTATCGTACAGACTAAAATTAAACTACATTCTTAATCCTAGTTTTGAAACAATGCTTAGAAATATTAAAATCAAACATATCAACCACACAACGTTGAAATTTCTAAAACAGGAACTCAAAGGGCTGTTATACCCATAATTTGTTAAGTGCATGGGGACAGCGATGAGTGAAGCGTGCCGTAACCTACGACTAGGAGCGATTAGTTGGGTCTCTGAGAGAAGATCCGAGCAATCTATGTATCCTTTGAGGATGTCGTGGACCAATAATCTTTTTATTTTCAACCGTCTTCTTGACAAAAGTTCAAGATCCACTAGCTGACAGTGAGCAGGATAGTCTGGTAAATTTGCAGGGTCATTCCACGGTAAGTGACGAAGTGCAACACGGATGAATGATTTTTGAATACTTTCAATACGAATGTGGTAAGGATCCCAAACAGGGGCAGCATACTCAAGAATGCTACGCACGAGGGCGCAGTACAGTGACTTCAATGCATATATGTCTGTAATCTGCGATGCATTACGATGAATGAATCCGAGAACTGCCCAAGCTTTAGCAGTAATTGTACAAATATGCTCATTGAAACGCAGTCTAGAATCCATTACGACTCCCAAGTCTCGGATTGAAGCGACACGGTCCAGTTCCATTCCATCGATGGTAGTTGAAGATAGGCATCGGCAGAAAGTGATCACCTTGCACTTCTTGATGTTGACGCACATCCCATTTTCATCGCACCAACGGAGAAGTTCATCAATGTCTGTCTGCAGAGCAACGCAGTCTAGTCAGTGGCGTAGCCAGAAAATTGGCCTGGGGGGGGGGGGTTTCTGAACTTTTTTTTCCGAAAAAAATTTCTTCCAAAAATTTTGTCTTCGGGGGGTTTATACCCAAAACCACCCCCGTGGCTACGTCACTGAGTCTAGTAATGATTTGATCACTCTGAAGATTTTGAGATCGTCGGCAAACAGTAGTTTTGCAGATGAGAGTCGAAGACTTAGGCCTTTTATGTAGAGAACGAACACTAAAGGCCCTAGCACACTGCCTTGCGAAACACCCGAAGGAATTATGACATCCGGATATGATTCTAGGGACATTGGCCACCTGTTCTAGTGTACGTGCCATAGGTGTGCTGTTCATCAGTAATCGGCTTTCAGCTTTCAGCAATACCGACGCGTCGTTATACCTTACATTTTTTGGTTTATAATGGTATTGACATGATATGATTATTAAATAAATGATTTGAAAAATCCAAAAAATGTAGTTGCAGTTACTCCGGATTGCTAACAAAATTACGTTGAGTTGTCTTTTGTTTGTTCGGTAGCTTCTTCCGAAAGTCTGCTGTGGTTAGTAGCAAGCTTTGGAAATCGTTTTCTTTTTTGCTCACATGCCTTTTATAATCTTGCATGAGCTTATTTATTTTATTTATTTATTTTATTTTGCTTATTTCATCTGACTGGGTCGTCTGTTTAGCCGTTGAAATGGCGGATCATAGCATCGACTTGGAGCTTTTCGCGCATATTATCCATACAATATGATGTAAAGCTGACTAGATTTGTTTCTACGGAACGACCCGGAAAGAAGCCATGTTGATACGAACTGATGTAGTTTTTGCATGATGCAAACAGTTTTTCGTAGATCAGGACTCGAACACTTTTGATTCCATGCCAAGAGATGTATTGCCTCGGTAGTTTCTCACGCATTTGTCTCCTTTTTTGTACACCGGAAACATGGTAGAGCACTTCCATTGAGTAGGAAACTTTTGCTGACGGAGTGATAAGTTGAAAAGCCAAGCTATCGGAACACTTTTTCAGAATCGCTTATGGTATAACACTAGGGCCTGCTGAAAAGGACAATTTTATCCTATTTATCGCCGAGACAACCATATCAGTTTTAACGGTAAAAACATCCATGCTAATGACATTGTTAGGTACATCTCTCGCTGCTCTTGCGATGTCAGCTTGAGATAACAAAGCATTGGAAAAGGCGGTCGAAAAGTGTTCGGCGAAGAGATTGAATTCGTCCTCGGCATTCAAGGCAACATCATTGATAATAAACACTCTTGACGGTAGTCCGCGATTTCTTTCCTCTTTGTATTGACGAACGACCAGAATCCCTTGGGATGACGGCGAAGATTATGTGCACGAACTCGAGCGGTTAGTTTTCGGGAAAACAGTCATCACAATTTGAAAAATAAAACACTTGAACAATTCTGATGTGACTTGCTAACTCCAAGTCCAAAATCCGACTCCCTTCTTTATTTACAAAAACGTTATTTATAACTACTGGCTATTGTTTACAATTTTTCTCTCATTTTCAATAATGTTGCAAAATGTTGCATGCTACCTACATTTACTCTCATGCGACATTCTGCTCCGAGAGCATTCGTACTCTCTAAATAAACAATTATTTAACAATTGAGTCAGCTACTATTTCTAGGCCAGCTTATTCGCCAAGTTTTGCTTATACTTAAATATCCGTTGTTTATTTTCAACAGCGGTTGCTATTTGATAAACATAAATGGACAGGTTCCAACCTGTCCAATCTTTGCTTTTGTTCGTTTATATGACATACTTTAATAATAGAAGAAAAATGATGATTATTGCATGGCGTTTAGGGTCGCTACATCTCTTCCAACCCACTGAGCTTGAAATTAGAATTGTAAATTATCATTTCAAGTGGATAGTTGATGGTTTCGTTTCAAAACTTTAGGGTTCTCCTGAAGCTATAGTTCAAACATATTCATGAAATATTCAAAAGTTGTCCTCTGATCATTAAAAAATACAAATTTTCAAGCAGTGTATATCTTTGAAATTCCTTGATACTATTTTCGTGCAATTTTCTGATCCCTCAAATTAATTTAGCTATAACTTTTTTGTAATATTTTCGCCTAATCCCTCTACACATATACTTCCTCGAGAGTGTCTTACCTGATGATGCCTCCTTAACTCGCCTAGCGTTTGCTTGCTGATGCTCGCTTCTTCATAATATTTCGTGTAGATCACTTGGTCGGTTTCAGATTCCGAGTGTAGGGTATACTCCTGGTCTGTTGCTTGGTTGTTTGAACTTGTAACGTAATATTGGATCTCCGTGGTGAAGTTTTTGATATATGATGTCTATCGTTTGCTGGGTGCGTAAAATTTGATCGTACCGTTCACTAGTAATAATTTGACGTGCCATCTCCGAATGTATATGTTGCTTTCCTCTGGTTGTAGTTCATGAATTTACTGCTTGCCTTATAGCAAAAATGTGTAGCTATTATAGTGTATCTCAAATAGTTTTCAGTTGATTCGCCGTTGATACGTAAGTTGTGGTGATTTTCCGTGTATGCGCTGCTCAGTTTTGTTGTGAGACATTCGCATCTTTTGTTGTGTGGTGCAAATTAGTTGTTATTGATAAAATTTTGCTCGTTTGATATTTCGCCTTTGGTTGATCCTCTTCATAACTTGTCTTCTACCGTGGGAGTTTAGTCTTCATGGTTTTCCTGTTTCTGCTTATCTCGAAGTTATTGTGTTATTCCGCCTGGTTAAATCTTCTTTTACATCGCTTTGTATAATTCATTTTTTCCTGATGTTCATCCGGAAATTTCTACTCCTGATGTTCCTCCAAAGATTTCGTCCCGTTGAATCCGTCTTGAATCCCCACACTCTTTATCTTCAACCTTCCGTATGACCTGTCGTTCTGGTGATACCAATTAACTCTGGTATGTATTTCTCGATGCACGATGTCTTCCTTCGTTCGATTCTCGATGTCTTCCTTCGTCATCGGATGTTGTCTGTTCGTCTTCGCTGGATGTTCTCTCGCCCGTTTGCCTCTCGAGTAAGTTATTGTGCACATTTACATTTGGAAAATAATTGTGAACTATTTTACTGTCTTTTACTACTCTACACTGTTTTTGTTTTTTTTTTACTTTACTGATTACCGGATAATGATTACATCTTCAATGCTATGTTACTATTTTTATGAATTTGATTCTACTTATTGGGCCTTGCCTCCTTTAAAATTGATCGTTCGATAATAAAAAAATAATTGATTGTATGACTTCATCTGATTATGTTATTCTCGCTGAATTATCCCCCGGGAAAAAAATTGAGTTGAAGCAAAGAATGTACTCTGCAGGTTTTTGTACAGATATAACTAAAGATAATATAATTTTCTGCAAAATATTTTCTGCCACATATTCCATATTATACCTTAATGGTTTTTTGTTTAGGTTGGCCTTGATGGTTCATTGCTGCAACTGCTCCCCTCCACCGTTTCTGGCTTTTGGCGTGTTTCTGAAATGAGACTTAGACCTCGTGTTTAGTTTATATTTCATATTTGGGCGATAATGTAACAAAAAGCATATTTGAACAAAAAGCAAAATTCTCAGATTTTTTTTTTTTAATTGTTAATTCAACAGTAACCCAGCTTGTTTGTAATACCTCGATAATTATAATAATATCAATTATTTCCGAATTCTCTTTCTTTTCAATTTAAAAAATAGTAATTTAAAAAATGTTATTTAATATAACCATGATTATTTTCCCATTTATTTGTTTAACCTTTCTTTTTTTTCAATCATCAAATTTTTCAATTGTCTAATGCCCTTTTTTTTAATTCAATTTGATATTGATTTTCCCTAGATTTCACTTAGATTCGCTCCACTGAATTTTTTTTTTCCCCATTTTAATCACATTGTCTCTCACATATTTCATGATTTTCGTTTTGTTCATTTTCTCAGTCACTATTTGTTACATATTCAATCAATCATTCATACAACAAGTGCCATATTCACACATTCCGAGGACGTCTCCTCTTGTCCATTCAAATAACTGTTCACCTTCATACTATCAAGCACTCAAACAAAAATTTTCATTTATTGTCATACTCTGTCACATATTCCTTCTTTATGATATGTTTAATACAAGAGATTCCATCGCGCAAATCTCTCTCGGTACCCAAAACTAGTTTCTCATACTCATATTAATTAGTTTAAAAAAAACAATCACTTTCATATATCGTTCTTCTAGAATCATATTTTTACATTTCCGTTATACTTACAAACTTTACGAATTTCCATCGATTATAATTTATTCGGCTTCTTCCATATTACATATATATTTTTTTAACTTTACTTGTTGTCTTCTCATACCTGTATTCAACTTCTAGTTCCTCATATTTCCCTTTTTTTAGCATATGTCTTTCATATAATAATTTTGATATTTATATTACCTGATTTATCTTCAAGTTGATCTCATATTCTTACATATATTATTATCTGTTTCATTCTGGATGGCCATCCATTATCTTTTTAAAATGCTTTCTCACTTATCATCAGTTGTAAATACGTTTGTAATAAATCATTCTGTTTAAATTACTGTTTTATCTTTGCATTTTAATTTTTCTCGCAACGAATCAATTAAACTTTTCATAGAAATTCTTTTCCCATACCATTTTATATTTCAGCTGTTCAACAATATATATTTTATATCCCATTACATGTTACCTTTTTATTTTTCCTTATTATCCCTTTTTCATATTTTCCTATAGTTGTTCTGTTTTAGACCCCAGCAGGTTACCCATTTTCATCCGTATTGGATTTATCATTATTTTTTTTTTTCTCCCATAATGCCCCTGTTTTAGACCCCAGCGGGTGTCCTATTTATATTCTCGTTCGTGTTAATGTTTTGTATTTTCCCATAATTTTCCCCATCGCTTTTACAAGCTTTAATAGAAGTAATAGTTGATTCGTGTTACACAGCATTCCGGCAATGCTGTTGTTATACTTGTAAATGTAGGTTCGTTAAATTTAAATATTAATGCGTTGACTATACTGTTTATGCTAGTTACCTTCTTCATCCGTTGTATTAAAACATATAATATACGCCTTAAAATGTAAACGTATAAATCATTCCATTCTTTTACTTATTTCAGTTGAATTTATTGACTATTTTGTATACTATTTAAATAAATGTTTTTTTCATCATGCTTGCTAATATTTTAGTTTGTCTCCAATTATAATAGTTATGCGCTTAACTAGATTTCATATTGTTTTAAATTTATTATGTTTATATTTATTTGCTAAATCGTACTTATTGATTGTATATATAACTTATATTATGTAGATTAAAATGTAAAGATATCAAAAATAGTCTAAGTCAATATATTATGTACAGAACTTAAATCAATACTTATTCTAACTAAGTTTAAAACTTATTTTAACTATGTTCTATCTATTTACATTACTTATGCTTATCCTTATAATGATAATCCTTAAGCCTACTATGTAGACTCACCATGCTTGATACTAAGCTCTACTTTTCAGTCGTTGTATTTCTTTAGTCTGTTATTATGCACTTTTTCAAGTCTTTTCCCATTTTTGATTATTGTAGTTTGTGCACTTGGAAGACTAACTACTTCATATGGACCTCTCCATAAAGATTGCAATTTCTGTCCTGTACCTGTGGGGTTGGCTTTCACTAAAACCATATCTCCCCACATTGGTTGCCAATCTTTAGCTGTTTTGTCGAAATATTCCTTCCGTTTCTCCTTCGATACTATCAAGTTTTCTCTAGCCGTGTCGTGAATATATTTTAGAGTGACTTTCAATTCGTTGCAATAGTCTCCATAGGTAAATTCCATATCTCTCATTCTGTATATTGAATTAGGAATTCTTGCTTTTCTGCCATAGAGTAATTCGAAAGGCGTGAAACCAGTTGATGAATTAATCGTAGTGTTATACTGGAATGTAAAATGGGGTAAGAGTCTATCCCAGGTTTGTGGATCTCCTCCTATAAATTGGCGTAAGTAAATTTTTAATTCTCTGTTGGATCGTTCCACAAGATTTGCCTGAGGATGATATGCTGTTGTTGTTATCTTTTTTATTTTTAAAACTTTACAAACATTTTTCATGAGGTTGCTTACGAAATTTGCACCTTGATCTGTTACTAGTTCCTTGGGTGTTCCAAATTTACAAATAAAGTTATCTACGAAAGTTTTCGCTACAGTTTCGCTTTCTTGATTTTCCATTGCCGCAACTGTTAGATATCTGGTTAAGTCATCCTGTATGACCAGGCCATATTTGTTGCCATTATTAGATTCAGGTAGTACTACAATATCCATAAATATTTTATCGAATGGTTCAGTAGATGTAGTGGTAATCTTCATTGGAATTTTGTTTGAGGCACTAATTTTGTTCTTTTGGCAAGAGTCACACTGTTTGGCATAGTTTTCAATATCTTTTCGCATATTTTCCCATATGAACATTGGGCTTATCCGCTGAAACATACGTTTACCCCCAACATGTCCCCCCAATGGGCAGTCGTGAAATTCCTTAAGTACTGTATCTCTTTCTTCATGTGGCACCCACATCCTCTCTTTGTTTGGGGCAAACAACGTGAATTTCTTATTTAATTTTTCTGCAATAAATCGTAGCATGTTTGCATATGTAGGAGCTTGGAGGTTTCTAAACGAAATTATTTGAATATTTTTCGCTTCATTTGCGAATACTGGATGTTTGCTAAATCCATTCGTCAATTCATGAAATAATATTTTCGGGTCTTTTTGATTGCTTGGTTTCGTTCAATATAATACCCCACATTTTATGTTCTTGAATTGAAAATATGTGTCCATTCAAATAATCTTTCAGGCCATGTGGCAGCTTAGCCAATTCGCTCAATTCTTTGTATGCTGATCTGCTATTCAGGATCACAAACGTTGCATCAATTTTATTTTCTGGAATTCTTTCTTTAGAAAAGTTCAAAAAATTGAAATCAATTTTACCATCTCGTTCAGCGTTTTCAAATTCTTCGTATACATTTTCATGACATTGATCGTCGTCTATGTTGAAGCTCAAATCAATGTTATCCAGTCCATCCATATCTGCGCTCCAATTTTTACTCGTTTTTCCATTGAAGGCTTTTGTGTTTGCATTGTCATGATTGGTCTTTTCCTTTTCTTGCTGTTGTATTTGCCTTCTTTGTCGTCTGGTAACGACTGCAATATGGTTTGGGCTACTTTCCTTCTCATTATCCGGCTGCTGCAGTCTAGATAAGAAGTCCGCTACAACGTTATCCTTTCCTTGTTTGTATCGAATATCAATTTCCAATCCCTGCAATTTCAATCTTAATCTGGTCAAGGTTGAGAGGTTTCCTTCAAGTGCCATAGCGAAATCAGTGGTCTATGATCAGTGTAGACTATAAACCGCTGTTGATAAATATAATGTTTGAAATAGTTTACTGCCCATACAATTGCAAGTAATTCCTTCTCAATTGTATGATATTTACGTTCAGCGCCAACAAGACTCCTACTGGCGAATGCAATAGGTCTGTTTATAGATTTTTCATTTGAAAGTACTGCTCCGATCGCATAATCACTAGCGTCTGTAGTTAAAACAAATGTATCATTGTAATTCGGCCTTACTAATAAGGTATCTGAAGTTAGAAAGTTTTTCAGTTTTGAAAATGCTTGTTGGCATTCGTTGGTCCAATTAAACTTTACGTTTTTCCTGAGTAAATCATTTAATGGTTTTCGTATTTCGGCTATTCTTGGTATGAATTTTCCATAGAAATTAACTGTTCCTAGAAACGAACGAACATCTTTTACTGTTTTTGGTGTTGGCATTTTTTGAATTGCTGTTATATTGTCCGTTACAGGATGAATTCCGCTTTTATTCACGATGTGTCCCAAAAATTTTAATTCTGTCCTTAAAATTTGGCATTTTGATGGTTCAATTTTCAAATTATGCTTACGGAGAGCCCCCAATACCTTTGACAAGTTTTTGTTGTGTTCTTCAATTGTACTTCCTGAAACTATTATGTCATCTAAATAAACGAATGCTTTTATGCCTCTTAGTTCGTATAACACAGTGTTCATCAATCTTTGAAATGTTGATGGGCTATTTCTGAGTCCCATAGGCATTCTCGTAAATTCGAAGTGTCCTGTTGGGGTGGAGAAAGCTGTTTTGGAGCGTCTTTCGGATGAATAGCAACCTGATAAAATCCTGATTTCAAATCGATTGTTGAAAAGTATTTGCTATCACCAAGGCTATCTAAAATTTCGTCAATTATGGGAATTGGGTATACAAAGGTTTTGTGATAAGATTTAGAGCTCTGAAGTCTACTACAATGCGATATTTCTTATTGCCGTCTGTATCCAAGTCTTTCTTTGGAATACACAAGACTGGTGCATTCCATGGACTTTTACTCGGTCTAATGATCCCTTGCCGCTCCATTTCCTCTATCTCTTTATTGATTTGAATTTTGGTTTTTCTGGGAATCGATATTGTCGTTTGTTGATTGGAACATTAGTTGTAGTCTCGATCTCATGAACAGCCGCATTAGTTACTGTAAGGTGATCTCCTTGGAGAAAAACACATCTTGGTAATTAACCATAATTTGGGCCATTGTATTAAAATCACCTGTTTTCAAATGTTTCATCACTAGTAAATTCATTAATACAATTGTTCTCATATTTCCGTGCAATTGTTCATGAAAGTTGTTTTCTACAAGGCTGCAATCCAGTTTTGATCTAAATTTTCGAACCCATAAATTTCCTCGGATGGTTCATCTACCATAGCCTCTGATGTAAAAACTTCTCCCATTTTCTGTTAAGTTTGGCAAGGTCGT
Organism: Armigeres subalbatus; assembly: GCF_024139115.2. Taxonomy (NCBI): domain Eukaryota; kingdom Metazoa; phylum Arthropoda; class Insecta; order Diptera; family Culicidae; genus Armigeres; species Armigeres subalbatus. The sequence continues at coordinate 24,988,844 of NC_085141.1, forward strand.
CATTTACAATAGTATTCGCAAAGTATTCTTCTTCGTCTGTGTATATATCATCTGGATCTGGTTCCTCTGGTTCTTCTTCATTTTCATCAACATGTTTCTTTAAACTGTCTTGGTCTTCAATATCCCTTAAGACGTAGTCTACTATGTTCCATCGTATTCGATTATTTTCCATATATGGCTTCTTACCCTCTGCATTAGTTTTGAAAATTCCAATTTTAAAATTTTCTTCAATGGCATGAACGTGTTTTTTGATAAAATTCGCTCCAATTATTGCTGGGACAGTCAGATTTTCAACCACATAAAATTTTGTGGGAAATATTTTCTCTCCAATCTTCAAATGTATCCAAATAGATCCTATTGATAAAATCGAATTTTTAGTCACTCCTTGAACTGTCATTTGATCTTTCGTATTTATGGATTTTGCCCCTACTCTGATTGCTCTTTTGGCGCTGATTATATTCATTTGAGCCCCAGTGTCTAAAAGATATTTTGTTAATTCGTTTGGATTTTCAAGTGTGGCAAGTTCCAAACAGAATCGACGATCGTAGGTAAATTCTAATCTAATACCTTCATTTTTCATTTCGTTTAATTCCTGGTTTTCTTGAACCTTAAGCGAATAATTGTCTTCAAGTTGGTTGGTTTGTTCCTGTTTGTCATAATTATTTTCTGCAAAACAATTTAAATCCGTATGTTGTTTCCTATAAGTATCCTTAGGAAAATGACCTGTATCAATAGTTTGATTATTTGTTCGACATCCTTTGTCAATAATATGTTCAGCTTCTTTAAATGCAAAATCTTCGTTATCTGTTGTCTCTGTTTGACAAGCCATGTCACTAAATAATACGTAATTCCGATTACTTGTGTTTCCTTCACTGATTTTTCCAGCTAATGAATTGACGCCATTTATTCCCCTCTTTGATTTATTTTTAGTAGTGTTCGCAATAATATCTGGTTTGCGCAAAATGATATACGCAAATTGCTGATCAATATATAATGTATGTTGCTTAAGAAATTCTGCTCCTATAATTCCCGGTACACATAATTCTTTTTATTAAATGGAATTTAATTTTATATTGCGAATTCCCCATTATCACGTTTATTTCTACTGATCCTAATGTTAACGTTTGCGTTGAATTGAATCCAGTCATATTCAATTTGTCGGACAAATTTACTTCAGTTTGCCCCATATTAGCAGCTACGTCCCATCTCATTAAGTTACAACAAGCACCAGTATCTATCAAAAACTTCATTTTACGATTGGGATTGCCCATTGCTTTGAGGGCCAATAAAAATTGATTATCGCTCGTACGTATAATTGGCACCCTTTCATGTGCCGGAATACAAATATTAAGCTTGTGCATACCTGTAGAGGAGTTTTCTTCCATCTTATTTGAATGTGCATTATTGGAATTTTTCCTATAAACTTTAAATTTATTGTTATTATTATTCACATTATTATATTTAGCAATATTAGTGTTATAGCGTCTAATTGGTTTATTATCTATTTGGCGGGGTGTTCGGACGCAATATTCGAAACCCCATTGATCAGTTTTTTGTTTCGTGTTAGATGTAGTCCTTTGAGCATATGCGTGTAAAAATCATTTTGACATTCTTCACCATTCAAGTTTTTCTATGTCCCTCGTTAGAGATTTGATAGAGATTGTCTTCCAAAGCCTTGTTCAATATTTCCACTCTTACGTGGATCTCTTCAATTTCATTTCTATCGTCCCACTCGTTTTTTAACCAGATGAGTAACTCTGGAAATGATTTTTCTCTCTGGAATATTCCTGCATGGGCTAGATCCTTGTTTCGAAGTCCCCCTAAGAAGTGTTTTCGCAAAGATGATAACCCAAACGGCCCTTCATTTTCTATCCATTTATACAATTCTTCTCCTCTCGCTTTATATTCATCAAACGATTCGTTTGGTTTCTGTAAAAGTGTTTCAATATCTTTCATGAGAGCACTAATGCTTTTCTGAAACTTAAATTCTCGATGTAAATTAGCTTTCACTTCTATCCAAGTAGGTGCAATTAAATTCGAAATTTTTCGAAGAGCCTTACCTTTCAATTTCATCCATATAACATTCAATAGCGGAGTTTGATCGTGTCCTTCTAACTGAGATGCAAATAATTCCAATTGTAAAATGAATGGTTCCAGCTCTTCTGGATTTCCATCATATACGGGTATACATTGGAGTGCTGTTATTTGTGAAAACTCCATTTTTCCTTCCGTTTTGTACCGAACTTTCACCAAAGTATTTAATCAAGAATCAATTAATTGTGACATTGAGGTGTTAAATTGAATAAACTTGTTTGTAAGAACACAAATCCTGCGAACGCATATTGCTGGCAATTACTGTACTGCTGTTGCATACATTATTTCATTCAAATCAAAAGCTCCCGTACGTAGACGTGTAATCATATCCAATGCATTGCATTGGAAACGCGCCCATTACCGTGCGCCTATCTGCTCGTCCGCGGTTTGGACGACTAATTGCCGACGCATCAAAATGTACTCAGTCCGTTCGCGGGTCGTTCGTTCAGTTCGTTCGCGGGTCGTATTGAAAACAGTGCCGAGAGAGTTACCGAAAAAAAGTGTGTCATCCAGTGTCCAGTGTAGAACATCGTCGTTGAAGGTAAATATATAGTGGTAAAATAATTTATTTTAGGTGAACATATGTGAATGCCATGGGTATCTTAATTTTAGTTTTCACCGGAAAATCCATCAAGACGTCTTCGAGTTATGCGAAAACGAACAGAGACCGTTTAATCATGGACAAATTCTAGTGCTTTACCGCAGTGTTTCCTGTTGTGCGGTAACCAAGTATCGGTGATAGGTGAGTATAACCCCTCTGTATCGTGTAAATAATTTCACCTTTCAATTTTAGTCCTGGACTTAATACCAACTTTTAATCGGATACTCTGGGCTTGGCATCTATTGAGTGTGAGTATTTAGTAGTAAATAATTTGTTGAGGATACTTGTATTATGGTATTTATAAATAAAAATGTTTTATTTATTATTACATGTAAATGCTTCGAAAAGCCCGAAATTCATGTACTCACCTATACCACTTTTTTTTTTTGCTGCTCCGATGCTCCAGGGAATTTAATTAATTTGTCCGAGTTTTTTTGTTCATTTTTGTCCTTTTTCGCACATTTAAAGTTTTTATTCTGATGTGCACAATCATAGTTTTCTTCACTTTTTACACATTTTGGATGTGAATTTCATTTCACTAAGTGTCTTTTGAACTTTTTCACTTTGAAATTCAACCATTCTGTCTTCTCGATTTTTTTATAACTACTAGACAGTTCGAAACGGCGTTTCCATTGCCAAATTTTAGCGGTTACCGCTGTCACCAATTGCACGAACTCGAGCGGTTAGTTTTCTGGAAAACAGTCATCACAATTTGAAAAATAAAACACTTGAACAATTCTGATGTGACTTGCTAACTCCAAGTCCAAAATCCGACTCCCTTCTTTATTTACAAAAACGTTATTTATAACTACTGGCTATTGTTTACAATTTTTCTCTCATTTTCAATAATGTTGCAAAATGTTGCATGCTACCTACATTTACTCTCATGCGACATTCTGCTCCGAGAGCATTCGTACTCTCTAAATAAACAATTATTTAACAATTGAGTCAGCTACTATTTCTAGGCCAGCTTATTCGCCAAGTTTTGCTTATACTTAAATATCCGTTGTTTATTTTCAACAGCGGTTGCTATTTGATAAACATAAATGGACAGGTTCCAACCTGTCCAATCTTTGCTTTTGTTCGTTTATATGACATACTTTAATAATAGAAGAAAAATGATGATTATTGCATGGCGTTTAGGGTCGCTGCATGCGACACACATACTGCTTGTAAAGATGTTTGTTATAGTGGCGATAACAATTACTGGCGATTGAGAAATTTCGTTTAGTGATAGCACAACGTCGGTTAGTCAGGGCACGAAGAGTCCTGCACGTTCCCGTTTGAGGTTGCGTAGCGTAGCTTTAGTCCATGGTGGTTTTCTCAGAGGCTGGCGCTTCGGTACGGACCCAGTCACTGAGGAAACAGTTAAAACGGCCAACCGCTGTGTCAATGTCCGAGTCGTTCAAAGCATTCCAGTCAAATCGAGATAATTTGCGCCGGAGTAGTTCGAAATCTGTCTTGCGAAAATTTAAACAGTCAGCATTCGAGCTATACTCAAATCTGACATGATCATTGTTCGCGATAGAAATCATCAGAGCAGGATGTTAATTGACGATGGCATCCGGTGCATCGTCGACCGCACAGTCAGGAAGTAAATTTTCGCTTACAAACACCAAATCGAGGAAGTGATATTGGAAATTTGATATCAATTTGATTAGCATACTCCCCTCAAGATACAATTTACAATTTTACATTTGGGGCAAGCATGAAATTATTATCGTGAGTTTCAATTATCTTTCTTGGTCATGTACCTCTAAGACAATTTCATTTTCGTAACCCTGGACCTGTGCATAATACACACTTACAGCTTGAAGATGCACACAGCTTGTAAGTCCTGCTTGTAAATCCTGTTGATTTGCTAACGTGTGCGTTTTTATAGTAGAAGTTTATTATAAAGCATGTTTTTCTGCAACGTTCAGCCTATCTGCTCCGTGTTCTAAAATATATTGTTGATATTAGGGAATTTGAATCTCACCTCTCAGAAACAGCTGGAGCTGTTTGAGTTTGAAACTCACTTGTGCCACATAAGTGAGGAACTCATTTGCCAGTGTTTGGAAAACGTTGACGATGAATGGCAAGCAGCGGTTTCCAGTGAGGTTCATAGTTTTGAAAAGAAACAAGTCAAAATGTTAACCAAAACGGTCAGAACTGCTTTGGCGATAACCAACCGATAACCCCCGTGAAGTCCTCTACAGATTTCTCCTCATGGTCAGTTAATCGAAATCTCCTGGTGCTGTAAGGAAGCATCCATAAATTACGAAACGCTAAAGGGGGAGGGGGGTTGCCCAAGGTGTGACAAACCATACATTTTTTTAAATGATTCAACCAAAAATTGTGACATAGGGGGGTGTGAGGTTTGAAAATGGCCAATTTTTGCGTTACGTAATTAATGAATCTTTCCTAATAATAACCAGGTTTTGGATTTCTCACTCACAATGGATAACAATTTTTCGCACCATCGCTGGTGTCGGAGTTTATCGCACTGTAATTTCTCCGGATAAAGTGAATGTTGGAGAAATCTGTTCTGAGGTGAGTGAGTGAGAGATCCGAACCCTGCAACAACACTTACAAGTACCTATTACCTAATACCTACCATTACACGGCATAGCAGCCAATGATCCAATATTCAACATTTAGCAGAATTCAAAAGAGCAAAAAGAAATGAAGCGTCCTGCACTTCGATCGTTCGAGTTGTTTAATTTCGCCTATACGCAAACAAAACATTACACGGATTTAGTTTTTCACGGAGTAAAAAAATAAATAAAATTTAAAGCATTCTTTTTGTTCATTTTAATAACGATACGATTTTTTTTCTAGATCTGAAATTTAATTTATATATTTAGAATTGAAGGCCACTTTATTTCTAAACTACCCGTCTCTACAATCACTAATGGGCAAGTCCTTCCAGCCAATTATGATCTTGCGTGAAGAACAGAGACTGGTCGTAATGCTAACCGATATTTTTGATTTTAATTTATCAGTTGGCGTGTTCCGTCATCGGTTTCTAGACTTCTTCCGTACCGCTGACCGTAACCAATTAGTTTAACTAATATTCATTTAGACATTCATTGTCAGTTGAATTATTTTAATAAATAAACAAATAAAAAAAAGTACAGGGTTTAGACAAAAAGGTTGAGATAGGCAAAATTTTGTTGAAATTCCAAAGAACATAACTTTGCCTGGAATAATCCGATTTTGATAGAACCGGGACCATCGGACGCGGAGACTCTTCTAGTATATTGTCCTTATGCAGAACCTCTGATTGGCTCCTGACCACGAAAGAAAATGCATTTTTTGTACTGCTTGTCATTTTATGTGACGTTTACTTTCATCATTTGTTTAACCTCTGTACCTTCTGAAGAAGAGACATTTTCAGGCATTGTACAATATCACCACCGTCAAGAAGGAAACATTGCTTGGCTGACGACTTTGTGGGGCAAACAAAATTTTAAAATAAACTAATTGTTAGAGCCCACTGATAGCTGAAGTACGATCAAATCTATATAATAAAAATGAGTTGAGATTTCCTTCCTGACGATTTAACTCGCGAACGGGTTGACCGATTTGCAAGATTTTTTCCCTAATCCAATCGTTTTGAGATCCGCAAGGTTTGTATATGCAAAAGGTTGATGAGTTTAACGGGGAAATGTAAAAAATCATTAGAATACAATTTTGGGCCAGCTGTTGAGAAAAACAAAACAAACACACGGAAATTGATCTAGAGTGCGGTGCTGCAAATAGCTCATTGTGACATTTGCAACACCCGGGCAAAGCTGGGTTTCTTTCGCTAGTATTATATATTAACAATATAGCCCACTTTTGCGAAAAACAGGCGAACACGCAGTGGAGCGCTCCAGCGGATGACGGTCGAACTATTCAATCGCAGTAAACGCGTTGACGCGCGTTAATAAACGAATATCACTCACCGCGGTGCGTCGCATGCTAAAAAGCGACGATGCGCTTTTTTCACTCAAAACTTCAAACACGTACACCCAACCGGCGGTTGTTAGATTTTCTAACAATTCTGTATAAGAATCTACCAAAACCTGTATAAAAATTGGGCATATGCGAAATTGTTAGATTCTTATACAAACAATGTAAGAAAACCTTACAAAATTGTTAGATTTTTATACAATATTTGTATAAGAATCTAACAATTTCGCATATGCCCAATTTTTATACAGGTTGTGGTAGATTCTTATACAGAATTGTTTGAAAATCTAACAACCGCCGGTTGGGTGTAGGTACTGTGTTAAACTATAAAAGAACAGTTGAATAATTTTTTTTTGCATATTTAAATTATTTATAGCTAATGCAATTTTGTCTCTACCGTTTTCCATACATTCTCACACCTTCTTAATCTGCACCCCGATGGAAGTGTTCCTCTGCATCTACGCTCAAAGACTTTCCATTTCATAGGCTTTGGCTAGTGGCGCCTCATAATCTAAAATTTCACCTCAACGATACAAAAAGAAAATTTAGATATTTTATCAGCCTAAATGTAAAATAAAATTATCAAAGTCGAGTAAGCTAAACAAAATGTAGTTATTTCATGCAATTTCGCCCATTCATAAATTCGATATATTGGAGTTAAGGCATCGCCACTGCCTTCGGACAATCCGAGCGTCCATTTGGCCTAGTAGATGCAAGTCTTCGCAAATTAGTAAATTTAATACCATTTTCATAAAATTTTTAGAGTGAACGAATGAATTGAGTAGTTTCACAACATTTATTTGTTCTATATGTCGATAATTTGAAGGATTTGTATAGATAGCATGGTATTGAGAGGAGAGCTTCCTCCAAGACTTCTTCGGAGAAACAGATGAACATCATTATGGAGAGAAAGATACCTGTCATCGAGCTTTTTTCATTCAACAATAGCTACAACTTTCCATAACTTTGCGAGATCAAGTTATTATATTTGCTACTGCCATCCAACAGACCATCTGCAATTTAAGAGATTCATGATTAAAGTCTGTTCACTAAAAGCTAGTATGGGATAATGAAGAGTGGACTATCTGGTACTTAAATATCTTTGGTACAATACTAGAGTATTTAATGTACACGATAACTTTCTCTAGGCCTGGATCACGCAGCGGCTGTTGATAACCCGAATTATCATTGTCTCATAGAATTTCTTCAGCGCATGATCCGAGTGCAGGAATCAATATCGGTCATCCATCATTCTTCAAACTTCAGCATTACTTTACAGCCATATAACATCAATCGATGACTCTCGTCGTATTCATCCACTGCAGCTTAAAGTGGAAAATGTCCAGCTTGTACTCGGCCATAATTTTTAACTAAAATGTCGAAAGATCTATCGGTTATCTGTCTCTGAACGACTGATGTCTTAACTGCTTATGCACAGACCAAATTGCACAAGACTGCTCAACCAACTTCAATTCCAAGCACTGCAGTAGACGTCTTGCACTCTTACACTCGCTGATCCAAGCACCCAAACAATAGATCTAGTGCTTACTCATTGCGAACGTTTTTGGATGGTCCGTAGCTGCATCCGCCACCCTCTATATATCGCGCAATTTTTTTTTTCTTTTTTTTGATAGCTGTGAATCTTAATATGTTCCTTCTTTGTTATTATTGTGATTTTAGTGGTGATTGGACTAATGTGCATAAGAAAATGCCTGATTAATCTACCTATCGGTATTATTGCTTTTCACATGTTTTACCCTCCTTAGCCGTGCGGTAAGACGCGCGGCTACAAAGCAATACCATGCTGAGGGTGGCTGGGTTCGATTCCCGGTGCCGGTCTAGACAATTTTCGGATTGGAAATTGTCTCGACTTCCCTGGGCATAAATGTATCATCGTGTTAGCCACATGATATACGAATGCAGAAATGGTAACTTGGCTTAGAAACCTCGCAGTTAATAACTGTGGAAGTGCTTAATGAACACTAAGCTGCGAGGCGGCAATGTCCCAGTGGGGGATGTAATGCCAACGAAGAAGAAGAAGATGTTTTACATTATGACAAAAATGTATGAGAAAGAAAAAAATAGCACTGGTATTGAGCAATTTGCACCTATTTGCACCTTTTTAGACTCCTGAGTGAATATTCTTTTCTCAGCCACGATCCCTCATAATCAGAAATGTAAGATTGCTTTGATGGATACTTTAGCATTTGTTTTGACTGACTCCCTACACCGAAAAAAATCTTTATATTGAATATATTTGTCGCACACATAAATTTTTGCAATTTGGCGACCCAAATATATGCAATTTGTACCCACACATAAATTCAATAACTGCATATTAGAGACCACACATACATTTTATTTGATTATAGATTATATTTGTACTTTGCGTGCAGAGTGGTTATGTGTGCACTAATTAGAATCATGAATTAAATTAATGGATTTTTGCCAATAAAAATGTGTGGAATTTTTGTAGTGTATTTTTGCTTGTCAAATCAAAGTACTGTATTCATAGGCGGTAGTCAGAGCCGTAGCGTGGACTCCCAGCGCCCTTGGCGAAACCGCGCCCCTTACTCTCATGCATGTTCAAAACAAATATTTTTAAAATCAATTCGCCTAGGTCCCTTCTCATTATTCGATCCCGGGAAAGGAGAAAGCGGACTCTTTGGATAAGGTGGACGCTATGGAAGGTGATGTTTACGATCGGAAAATCACCTTCGATAAATTTGTCCTTTTAGTTCGTCAGAAAACCTTGATCAACTGGCAGCAGAAATGGAAAAATGGGGACTTGGGTAGATGGCCCGCAGGTGTCGAAACGTTCATAGTTCAAACAGTTTAATATGGGACGGGTCTTCATTCGAACCATGTGTCGTCTAATGTTTCAATCACTACATTCTAAATGCACATCTTTTCAGAGTGAGGCTCTCGTGAGAAAATCTCTGAGTTTGCAGAGAGGATTATCAGGATATCGATCGTCGTGTGGGCATGGAAGGAGCAGACCCAGATCTGCGCTTCTCTTTCACTTGTCTTTCTCTCGTTGTTGTCTCCCAAGAAAATGTTATTCTCGTATTCAGCATGTAGGTTCTCGTATTCAGCATGTCTTTCGATAAGTGGTTCGTTTAAATCTTTACCAGGCTGTATAGACCTAAAAGAAAAAAAATCAAATTCAAAATATCATCGAATATTCAACAGCGTTGCCTGTTTTTCTTACCATCATACAAGTGCCTGGTTTAAAGTGATCGTAAATGTCACAGAATGAAATACGATCATTATGGTCCGTTTTTGAACCTCAAATAATTTGCCTGCATAAAATGAGAGAATTAATATTGAATTCAAACAAACTTCATCTCACTACTTCCGAGTAAGGTACACTGGGGGAAGTGGAAAAAGAAAAATCGATAGTGCATATTTGAATTAGTGTAAAACCAGTTTAAATGATCTAAATGCGTTCAATCGAAATGGGCTATCAAAAACAGTCAATTTTGCACCAACTGTGCGGTAATTCATGCCATTTTGGTCACTGGTCACAATAACTACGGAATAGATCCTCAAGGAGTTCTCGAAATAACTAGGGGAGGGCTGGTTTTGCCTTCTCGAACACTAGGTGTACGTAAAATCTATATGGTCGCCCAAAAGATGAACTTTTTGAAGGAAAAATGGGACTTACATGGGTATAAACTAATCAACTTAGTTTAATGAATTGAGATGATATCTGTATGTGCGTATTTGTATGTATGCGTGTGCGCAAAGCACGTACAAAATTATGAGCTATTCTTGAGCACTTGTCCTTAACCAATTTGTTCGCAAAAAAAATTGCATTCAACGGCGAAACTTGTTACGAATAAAAATTAATGTGAATTATACAATATATTTACCTATCAGTGCTATTTTTTACTTTCTTATACATTTTTTTCATATGTAAAACATGCGAAAGGCATCAATACCGGCCCTCCTTAGCCGTGCGGTAAGACGCGCGGCTACAAAGCAAGACCATGCTGAGGGTGGCTGGGTTCGATTCCCGGTGCCGGTCTAGACAATTTTCGGATTGGAAATTGTTTCGACTTCCCTGGGCATAAAAGTATCATCGTGTTAGCCTCATGATATACAAATGCAAAAAGGTAACTTGGCTTAGAAACCTCGCAGTTAATAACTGTGCAAGTGCTTAATGAACACTAAGCTGCGAGGCGGCTCTGTCCCAGTGTGGGGATGTAATGCCAAGAAGAAGAAGAAGAAGCAGAAGGTGGATTAATTAGGCATTTTCTCATTTATATTAGTCCAATCACCACTGGAATCGCAATGATAACAAAGAAGGAATATATTAAGATTCACAGCTATCGAAATAAACTCCGGAGGGAAGAAAAAAAGCGTAACTAAAACATTATCCACTTCCCCCGCAGTGTATGATACCTGGGGTAAGTGTAAAAACTTTGAATTTTTTGCTTTCTTGGTACGAACCACTACCAATTGAATGGGATTAGTTTAATTGTGTTATAATGGTCACCTGTGATATAAATTCACTTGAAAAAAGGACAATTGGTGCAGAAAAGAATTGATTTTATGAATGCAAAAATCAACTTTTCGCGAAACCTAAAATTACAGTTCAAACGTTAACCGTGTTAGTGTAAGTATTATACAAATTTCAACATTGTATTAGTGTGAGCATCAAAGTATATTCTTGCATAATGTTATGATGTGGTAAAGACTGTAAAGTATGTACAATTCCAATTTTTCGAGTCGATTTTTACACTTACCCCCTTTTTCCACTTCCCCCAGTGTATCTTATCTATTATTTGCAAACGGCTTAGACTTCTTAGTCACGAACGGTTTTTTTACAGTCTACTCTGTGTTTCGCCCTTGGCGTATTGAAGTCCTCATCTAGGGCTTCTTTTCCATGGACTTCTTCCATTCCTCTTTTCAATTGTTTTTTCTGTTCAATTCAAGTGGTATCCAACCGCGTAAAACACCTTGAAGAGATGCGTCATCATTTCCATAGTTCTGGATTTCGGCGCCCCCCTAAGGTCTGGCACCCTTGACGGGGGCCAACCTGGCCAACCACACGCTACGGCACTGGCGGTAGTGATCAATGGAGATTATTTGAATCATTTGTTTGAGAAACTGCATAAGTCCATTTTACACTATTTCGAGAAAACAACAAAAAACTGTTTTTGATCAAATTCGCACCGAATCTTTCGATTTCTTCGATACAGATCAATAGTTTTTGGCAAAACTCAACACTCTGGGGCACTTTCAGTGCAAAAAATGTAAGCAGTACTCCACAATTGCTCTTCAAAGTACGTGGACATATGTAGTTTCTCAAACAAACGAAAAAAATTTCATACATTACTGAACAAAAAAATTTTTTTCGTGTTTTTTGCCAGAATACGTATTTTTGGACGAGGATTCAGAATATATAAAAATCAAATTTTGGCCAAAAATGTTACATATGCATTTTTTCAAACAAACGGTTCATTTGTTTATTGATAGTCAATATGGTAATTATATGGCGCTATATTTTATCATTTTGATTTATAATATTTTAGCGATCCGTATGCTCCGACCACACAGTTGTGGTCGAAATAAATATCTGCAAAGATATCGAAATAATTGGTTGAATTAAATGGAGAGTAATTAACTCGTCTTAGACGGTTGAATACATTCCACTAAAAAGAGCTTAAAATTTTTTTTATTCATAAAATAACATTTGCTTCGCCTTTTCTGCCTGTAGAAACTTTGTTAAAATTTTGTTCAATTTTTCGAATGGTTTCCCTAGAGATTTAAGTCGCTTTAAAGCATCACTGCCAAACTGACAATCGCAATCAGATGCGGGGAGGCAAAATCCCGATCTATTTCTCGTCGTTACACGTGCTCCATCGCCATGGCGCAAATTTTCCCAATTACCGTTACCTGCGAACAGCCGCCGGGCTTCAGCAACAGCAGTACTGCGCGAGACACGACAGTCAGTCGGTGGGTAATGAATGGCTAACTTACCTAATAAAACGCTTGCTGGCTGGTGCCTATATCAGTTGCCAAAGATCTGGAACGCATGCGACCACAGTCGTAGATTGGCTTCTCGCTTTACCAGAGGGTGGCAATGTCAACTGAGGTATGGAGGCAGAACGAGGACTGTTTTGTGGCCGCGCGTTGAGAAAAGCTGCATGTTCCGTATAATTAATTGCCGCGATATTACTTATGGGTAGATTAAATCGAATAAACAAACTCTCAACATTTCAAACTAGCCGCCTATACGTTTGGTCACTGTTCAACAAGTATCTACATAAATATGATGTTCAGAAATAGGTTTCGGTACAAACAAAGAAATAATAAATTATTTCGAGCTTCTTAGCGGAAATTACAATCTTATGATCCAAAAGAAAGTTATTTTAAAGGTGACCCAGATGATTGCGGATGTTTTTAAATATATACAATACTACTAGGCACGCGAAAGTACTGAAACAAACGATCTTTTTGAATATGTTGAGATGTGTAGAAGATATTTGTGCACTAATTCGGCGACAAATTATTACAAAGCGCGATCCGGTCAATGATCTCGAGTGTCACGTACATTTTTATCTTACTTCCACATTCCGCGCTGCAAGCAACGATCATCAACAAATCCCGGTCTACATACGGTGTATGTACGACGGCGACTGCGACAAACGGCAATAGTTCCCGCTCTTGTTGCCGACACTGCTAACTGTCTGTTAGACGCCAACACTTCGCGCGGGCATGACCCCGCCGGTACCGACCGACCTCCGGCGTGGTTCCGAGAGCAGCTGCCTCTAATTTAGATTTATTGCTCTTGCGTGATTTTTTTTGTGTGTGTTCGCTCGCAACCTTTCTTTTCTGTCTGCGAATTGCATTCACCCGTCGGATTTCATTGTTGACTCGAATTTGCGGTTGTAGTTAGGCCACATTCTTCACCCGTTAGTGAGTTTACGCGCATGGTACGTACCTACTTGCGAGGCGATCTGACTGTTTGCTTTGTTGTTTGCTTTCACTGAATCGGTAAAAATGACAAACTTGCCAATAGTGGACTCTCAAAAGGCTGGTTCTTGTGAAAATCGAAAATCCAAACTAAAGCAATATTAATCATATATGATTAATATTGCTTTTGCTTTAGTTCGGATTTTCGATTTTCACAAGAACCAGTAAACTGAAATGGTTCTGCGGTAATTATCTTCTTGATGGACCACAACAGTCAAAATACCCTGGAGACGCATATGATCGTTTAAAAAAAGTCAAAAAGTTCAACATCACTGAGGAGGAACGTTCTGCCCATTTGGTTGCGTTATTTGACTTTTCGCTCAGCCATCGTCCACTTCAAACTTTGCGGCAAATTAGTAAACACACATACCTACCAACAATCGCGCCGCGGCAAGCTCGCGGAGTCGCATTTCTGTTGATATTTGCCCGGTGAATGAATTACGCAAACCGAATGACAAATTAGCGCCAAAAGTGATGACGACGATGGAAATCGCAAGTGAATCGAGCTGACATTAGAGTGCGTCGCGCCGCAGTACCTAGTGGAAAAGAATGGGGTTGGATCTGTAGATTTAATAGATCAAACATGACATAAACCTGATTCAAACCACAAACTTAATTTAGGACAATATTTTGTGATAATTATTTATCAATAATGGTATAACATAATTACTTATCTACACTATTTTACTACTCGCGATGCAAGTTATCATGTATTATTATTATTATTCTCAAGATATTGCTTCAGGACTGCACATTTGACCACTTTCCCTTTGCGTATAGTCACGAGAATGTAAATGCCGTCGCGACACTCGATGCTGGCACCGGAACAAGAAGTGTGATATTTGTCTCGCCACGTACCTACGAATCACGAATGCAGAAATCCTCTCATCTTTCTCCCATTTCCCCTTGAGCCGTCTTCACGGCTCATACCTCACCTAGTTTATAATATTAGGCAATTACAGAATTAATTTATGACGACACCTTTTAGGGCACTGAAGTGCTTCCGGTGTTTGGCGCGTTTTCCCTTTCAAACTATACGGCCCATTCCGGTCCGGTCATAACCATAAACCGTCCACATCACCACATTGCGTGAGTACGTGTTTAGTCATACAGAAGCGCTCATTATTTGAATTGGACGATTTTTATCTACTCACACCGGGGCAGCTGGTACGGCAGGTCGAACTCACACGGGGAAGATGGCCAGCAGAGCCACGCGGTCAAATGACTCGTTGACGCATGAAATACTCAAACGTGCGTTACCTACAAACTATCTTTACTGAGATGGTTTAGACAAGGCATTGTGGACAGAAAATTCAAAGCCGTTTCAAATGGATAAAAATGGTAAATGAATAAAATCAGTTTTCTGAAGGACAACATTGAGACATTTGTTTGTTCGAAGTACGCCAAAATTATTATTTGATTGCTTGTTTGATTAGAAATATTTAACCCTTCGGGACTCGCATGGTCCTGGATCACTCATACAGTCCTACTTCTCTTGCGAACGACAAGCGAGTTTTTTTCGAAGTTGTTGTATTTTTTACAACGGTGAGAGTCCCGGAAGGTTTATTATGTGTAACTGCCCGTGATTGCATATGGCATACTGGTCCAGTAATCATAATCACACAAATAATTATTATTTATTTCGTCAGACTAGATCCGGAGTGGCGTCTGCAGTATATAAATGATCTCGTACATCGTACATCAAATTCTACAGCAGAGGACCCAGGATTGATCCCCGCACCTGCCATAATGGGGGGCGCTAGCCCAGCCTTCAACTATCTTGTAGATCAGTAATCGATTCTGAAAGAATCTTGTAATGCCCTGCCGAAGCAACGAGTTCACTATCTTCGCCCAGCAGGCACTGTTCAACGCATTCCGCACGTCGAGTGTTATTACTGCGCAGTAACGCATACCAAGCAGCTTGCATTCGATGGTTAACCTCTTCAGTGTCATACCCAGGGCCAGATTTAGGGTGGGCCGGGGGAGCCATGGCCCCGGGCCCTCACAAATATTATGTACCAAAACCAACCTTGTTTGTACATTTTTGGCCCCCCACAAGCTGTCGGCCCCAGGGCCCCCTTCCGACTAAATCCGGCCCTGGTCATACCACTACACAAATCCGTATTTTTTGAATGGGTGTGGTAAATCATTCAAAAAGCTCTTTTCATCGTCCAACTTTTCTTAAGCCTTAATGGCGCCCAGAGTAGATCGTCCTCCCCGAAAGCCGAATTGCTTGCTCGACAATCCAGTAGCTTCTCTTCACTCGATAAGCCTTTCCTCATGGGCTCGGGTTGGCGCTCTGGCACAGTCTGTCGAAGGACCAGCCTCGTCGCTTTGAATAGCTCGATGGGATCCGCCGAGCCGGCCCTTTGCTGTCTTCTTCTAGCCCTGAGGCAGGTTGCTCGAAGGGCTGCAATTTTCTCACTTCACTTGAGCTTTGGGATAATGTACGGAAATGACGATTTCGTGTTTTGGAAGGGCAGACTGTCTTCTCATAGGGGTGACCGGGACTGGTTGGCCGAGTTTTGCTTTCGGAATGTCTTCTGTACTCATTCTGGCAATACTTTTCAAAAAACAGATTTCACTATCATAAATATAAAAGTCTTGAGCACGTTTGTGACATATATTTATTGATGAAAACATGTTAAGGTACACCGGGGCAAGTTGAAACGGTTTTTTCAAAGTTGAACTTTGAAGTGCTATAAAACAATCGCTTTTTAATAAATTTTGAATCCGTTTGCCGTGTTTGCTAGTTCGGGCCAAAGATTAAACATAAAAAATAAGCAACATCACCAAACTTTTTTATAAATATTTTGCATATTAAAATTACTTTTTATGTGCATCGTTTCAACTTGCCCCGCGTATCGGGGCAAGTTGAAACACTGCGCTACATACAGAGATAAGCTATTTTTTCCGTATTAAAATCACAATATATGTACTCAGTGAGACTCAAGATGCACGAGGTTGTAAAGGTGACTAAATTCGCATAAGAGTCCCATGTAATTTTTTGATGATTTTGATTTTCTTTCTAGAAACTAGCTTAAAATTGTCTCCTGTTTAAGAAAAACTGATAACATAGTAGGCTTTCTTCTAAAAATTTTAAAACCAAATCCCAAATTGTGTCGCCTCATCTTGACATTTACTCGTATAAAAGTCACATTGCAGATATTGATATTCTTTTATTCAAAAATAAACTTAAATATGGTCCATTTAATTGTCTCATATCAATATATACCGTGAGACATCGAAATCCGTACTCTAGACTAGACTATAGAAATCGAATGCAAATGAAACGTTTGTCTTTGACAAGGGAAGAAGTGTTTCACATTTACACATAAAAACTTCGAAAAACATGAGAAAATTATGAATTAAGTCAACTACTCCTGAATCGAAATCCGTCCACCGCGCCCGGATTTAGAATCAAAGGATCATTATCCGTACAGCTATTTTTAAACTAAATATTTAATTTGAAGCAGACTGATTAAACAAACTATCATTGTAAATAGTTTAATACGCACCTTGAAAACCGATCCCTTCGTTTTGTAGTCCACTTATCTTATGTAATGATTCGCAATTAGCAATTAAAAAACAGTAACCTCTGGTGTAATTATGCTCTACCCGTAGAACAATGGCGGCAGAAACTCGTTTGGTGGGTTGCGACTTGTTTTTGATTTTTGTTGTTTTAATTTCAAAGCCTACTTTCCATTTCATTGCCCTAAAAGCTTACTATCAAGTATCTGAATTTTAGAAGAAAAAAATTGCGAAGGAGACGTTTTGAATCGTTGTTTCAACTTGCCCCGCACCACACTTTTCTATTTGCCCCGATGGGTTTAAATTGCGGAGCAATTTCAAACGACCGAAATACAAAAATTAAAAAATTAAAATCTCCCATCGATTTTTCATAATCATTATGTTTGTTCAACATTGAATGATTACTTACCGGGAAAATTTAAGGAAAGCACTCTTCCAAACATCATTTTGAGACCTGTTTTATTGGCACGTCAAAAAGTTGGTTCAAATTTTGCAAAGGGCGAAAAATAAACATAGGCAGGGATTGCGTTTTTGTAGCTGCAATCTTCCGGGAATGGCAGTCAGAAGGTGCGTTCAGGGGAGTAGTTTGTTGTAAAAAATACTCAGGGCATTGGGTCATTTCCGATCCAAATTACAGCTTCCGTTTCAACTTACCCCGCATTTCAACTTGCCCCGGTGTACCTTAAATAAAACATTGGCGTAACTACAGGGGAGCTAGGGGGGGTATAAAGCCCCACCTAGAACTAAATCAGCCCCCCTAGATTTTTTGCCACTTTGCATGAATATTGTACTTATCTAGCTCTCTGATCATATATAGACGTAACTGACAGGAATGAGTTCTCTTCATTCACATCTTTCTCTACGAAACATTAAATCTATTTTAACAAATTTTCGAACTTCGAACAATTGTTATATCTTACGATAGGAATGTTAAGCAAGACGCTCCCTTGATTCTCCAGCGCCAGATATCATTACTTTAGGAAATTGGAGTAGGAACAGTGGTTCCATGCTGATTAGGGTGTCCCAAAAAAAATCGATGTTCGAAAAGTCATGGTGCTCAACCCTGAAATGAAAGATATACCGGATAATTACTGATATACCGGATAATTACTGGATAATTTTTGTAGAACAAACCGAATTTCTAAAAAATCGTTTAGAGGTCGCGCTAGATCGATTTTTGAAAAATGACCTTTTTGCCTTTCTCGTACACTAAGTGTACGTAAAGGCTATAATATTGCTTCAAAAACAAAATTTTGATAGGAGGCCCGGAGGGCCGATTTTTATATACCGATCGACTCAGCTCGACGAACTGAGGTGATGTCTGTATGTGTGTATGTATGTATGTGTGTGTGTGTGTGTATGTGTACAAATTTTGTAGACACACTTTTTTGAACTTCCCATTGTCCGATTGGCTCGCAACAAGTTGCAGTCGACGCGGAATTCAGTCCCATTGTTTGCTATTGAAAATTAGATCAATAGCTCATCGCAATCTGGAGTTATGGTCAAAAAACTGTTTTTGCGTATAAAAAATAGCCAAACGTTCTACACCTAGATTACACCTAGATTCGAACTGCTGACCTCTGGGGTGGAAAGCGCTTGCTGTACCACATAACCATCGGATCACACTCGATATGAGTAAATATAAGTCGTACAGTATTCATCAAATTGGTATATGTTCATTTCTTTTCCAAGCCACAGAGTTCACTCTGCTAGGGTGACGGTACCAATATTGGAAGTATTATTGAATCAATAAAAGAAAATATGTATTTGATAATTCGAAATTGGTAGTTTTAATGCATTAACTAATAGACAAACTTTGAATTAGCCAGAAATGAAATTGGATTCATTTCGTCTTGATAACTAATCTAAATTTCTTGGAGGTAAAATGAGCTCCACTATACTGCCGTCGCAAGCATAATCGTCCAATATTGATTTTGCTTGGAAGAAAATATAGAACAGTAACGCTTACGGCGGCAGTATATAGGTAGGAAAGCCAATTTGTTGGGGAAATTATTGTTTTCAATTAGTATTTATAATGGCATAATTACAACGTGTCGTTTCAAGTAAAGCAAACGTTCAGTAATGCAATGATGAACAATATTATTAAGAACCCATTGTCTCCACTGAGGGCATGATCGCCCTATAAGTGTTTCTTTGGGTAACCTTTAACAAAGAGAAATCTGTTCAATAATTAATAATGTTTCTCTTTACTAAGCGTAATCAGGCTCATTTTTCTATTATTTTGCTATCATGCGCTCGCATACCCTATATACGAGTGAACTTCTCAAGTGGTATCTTTTTGTGGCGTGCAATAAGCGTATGGGAGCGTAGTTGGTTTCCGTGAGGACGCTATGCAAGCACATTTCGGTGGGAGCGAACGGCACTGCATTCGCTTCAGTCGCTTGCCGTCGGATGAATATCGCAGAAGGAAGCATCACCAACACACCGCATTGGCCCTGACGAAAGCGAGTAAACAAAGTGGGGGCCGGATGATGCTTTTTTATTTCACCCGGCAAGGGATATAGGGCGTCAATTTTAAAATGATTGGTAAAACGTTAAAACACATGTTAGCCGAATCTTAAACGCAGAGAAGTCGTTTTAAAAATTTTATATTGAGTTATAGAAAATAAAAATTGTTTATAAATATGTTTTTGAAGAAAAAAGTGGATCTAACGAGCGTCGAACATAGACTCTCTGAGTGAGAGCCTAGAACGATACTCCTCAGCTGTCTTTACTTCTTGGAAGAGTGGTGATCGAAGTAGAACAGGTTATACGCAATTTGCACTGATGATCGGCTGCTTGTGCATTCGTGCGGCAACGCGCGGGTGCTGTGTTTAGGTTCCGTGGCATATTTAAATCATCTGACGTTGAAAAACATTACGATTGAGTTTACATCATGTGCTTTTGTGTCAATTCCGTCAATTCATTTAAATATGTCACCTAATATTCATAATGTTTTGGTGTGCCGGGAAGCAACTTCAGAATCAATTTCAACATTTAATTTGAAACCTCTGTAGGCATTCTTCCTAGCGTTGCAGCAAATAATCCATATTGGCAAAACATGGCTGGCCTAACAATTAATTTGTTAATAAAACAATTTATTTTAGTAAATGGTTTTGATTTTTCTATAAATATTAATTTACTATATTCGTACCTTTTCGCTTGCATACCTTCTGTGTGGTTTTTGATAATTAATCAATTCATGCTATACATAAGTCCTAAATCTTGGACTTCGCTAGACCAATTAATTAGAACATTCATGGTGACAACATATCTGTTTGAAGATTTCAAATAGCACTCGGATTATGTGGAAGAAGCTGAGTTTCGGAAGGATTCGGAGAAAATTTTTCTTTTTGGCAAGTCAATGGAAAATGTATCCAAACTTTTCTACAATCCAAACATGTTTTGGATCATGTAGTAATCTAAGTTTGATCATTTAGTTTGTCGATGACTCATACCAGAAGTTACATTTTAAAACGTGTTTTATGGTGCCGAATGAGTTATTGACAAACTACTAAATTATCGAACCTATATTACTAAATGATCGAAAACATCCTTGCTATAATCCATAACAAATTACACTAAGGTAAACAACGATTTTTGATTCCTGACACATTATTGGCACAAGTATGCTGATTTAGGTAACACCAGCTCTGTCACGAGTAATTTATCAAATTTTGTACAGGAGTTTACCTGTAGATCTGAGTGATCTGATAAATAAGTTTAGTTCAGTTCAGTATAATATATACAAAAGCAAATTAAAATTAATCAACTTTAATCAAACCTTCGGTTAATCACTTCGAAATTTTCTCCATATGAATAAACGCAACAGTATCGAATTTGATCCGACTTAATAAAATCTGAAGAGAAGATTTTATTAAGTCGGATCAAATTTGTAAATTTTAGTTGAAAAGTGGTTAAATATCAATGACAAAAACGGAACTGCTCATCAGCAAAAAATGAATTCTTATCTATATGATGAAGAATCATACTATTCCAGAAGGATTCTGACTTCAAAACGGGAAACACTCGAAAACTTGTCATTTGACCAAAATTATGGATCATATTACCGAAGTTATGGATCATAATCACGATAAAAATTGCGCAAAATTGTATTTTTTATTAAATGTAGTTTTCTATGGATAATTTTTAAAACATTTATAGATCATTTGTCATACGCTCATGGGAAAATAGCAGGAATGATATTGTTTTTCTTGATCATGTTTAAAGGTACATACTTATTTTCCAATTATTTGATTTATTTTTTTTTTTAACTTAGTTATGCTTAGTTATAGATCTTAAAATTATTCTTTATGGATAAGCCTGAACTATTTTATGGATTTAAGGTAGCGTTTTATGGAACATTCAGATGTTATTTATGGATCGTTGTTGTGCATTTAACGGTACAAAGTAAGGGCTGCCTTAAACAAATGTGAAAAATAAGCCCTATTTAGTGTTATATTAGACTTGTATAATATGTTTGTCAACCCTTTTGAACGAGCGAGAAAGGCATCATCACCGCTAGGTGGATTAATCAGGGTTTTTTAGGTAAGAAATCAAATATTGGGTCCTTTCACAATTTTTTTGAGGGTCACCCATTCGTTTTATATTTTTTTATTTTTCTGTGGATCCTCGCCCATTGTCTCCATGAATTAGTTTTTGGTATTATGTGTTTTTACAGTCTGCAGAACTTTTTAAATATCGAAAAAAGCACATTTTTTTGACTAATTTTTGAAGTTATTTCATCTTCACACAAAAAATATTTTTTTCTCATTCGGAAAAACTTACATACTACAAAGAGCTATTTATAAGGAGTATTTTCATAAAAAAAGATCCAAGAAATGTTGTTCTGGGGCTGAGATATAGCAGTTTTAGTAAATAGTCAAAAAGTGTACAAATTCGGTACTTTTTCTTTACATGTTATAATTTCATCAAGATTGCACCAATATTTTAATTTAAATTAAAAACAATTCAAAAGCAAATAAATGGGAATATTTTCTAGGTAACATAGCTTTTCTTTCCGATGGAGTTCGTTATCTGGATTACAGGATTTGGTCGGAGTATATGGATGGAGCCAGTTATAAAATTATATCACACCCAACAGTTAATATGTAGCAATATACAAGTAATTAGGTTTACTATGATCTCTTTATTAGTTTTGATTCAATCATAGGATGCTTTTAACTGTATATAAAAAACAAGGCAGGCTCAGCACGTATGTAAACATTCAGTTTGAACGTAAACATGTGTCGTCACTACTATCTTTGCACAAGCTGAACCGAGATGATGCTCTACGGTCTCAGCATGCTTACTTTTGTACTCCCATCCAGAAACCACGTGGTCATATTTTTGAAGATTTTCAATTTTTGAAATTTCGAGAAAAATTTGTAATGGTTTAGAAATTTTCCAAAATATCCCTATATTTTTTAATTTCTTTATTGGTGATTTTTTTAAATACATAATTGCAATTTTTGCTTTTGAAAGTGCTAATTTATTATTGTTCTGTGGAAAATTTTCAACTGTTTATGGAAATTTTGCATTATTTGCAGTAATTCTACATTTATTTAATACTCATACCCTGATTTCTTTATTGACAATTTCCTATTCTATTATGGAAAATTTCTATTTTTCTCTAATAAATAGATTTTCAATCTAGAGCTGACTCATCTCTCAAAATTTATAATTCTTCATTGAAATTTTATTTTGATATTGACTCGTGGAATCCAATGATGCCATACTAAAAATATTTTCTCGGTCACTCTGATGACTTTCGAATAACTTCCCAAGGAACTTCTATTCCACATCTCAAATATGCTTCAGTAAATGGTCCTTTCATAAGCGACTCATAGAGGAATGAATGTATTATAGATCAATTAACATTTTGGATTTCGGATCATTCGATTTATCCAATTAACCAAATTATGAATGATGGATGATATAATATCCCATTAGGTCCATTGGGTTGATATAACAATTGTTATTTGTACAAGCTACTATAGACTTTTTAGTTAAGAAAATTATTTTGAGCTTTTTAATGGAATGTCTTTACTTGTCATAAGACGATTGTACCTTGACAGATACGTATTTCGACTTCAACAGTAAGGTCGTCTTCAGTGTTTTGTACTTGACTCGACTTAGGTTATACAAAACTTTTAGGTTTTAAAAAACGTCCTGGAAGTCGTAATGTTTGAACTACTTAATCATTCAAGTCCGTGAACCCAGTGCTTCTAAGGCCCTACAAAAAAGTCATAGTCATTGTGCAACTTGATGTTGACTCAAGATATTTTTGGGTACCTTGTCTCTTGGATCTCATGTTAATGGAAATTAGGATCATATGCATTACAAATGGACATTACAAATGTCATGATTGATCACCCGAGATGTCGTGGGCTGAACTTGAGAGCATTTTGGTGTACCTTGAGCATTTCGTATTCCTGAATATTAATCACTGGCTTAACGTTCAGGATGACCCATCTCAGTCAGAATTATTCAAACATTTCAACTTCATTTGCATGCTCTTAGAATCGAAATCTTCCCAAGGTTTCGGATAGCTGATTTTTCAGGGTCAGTCAAATTTGGGCTCCCATATTTTTTTCTGTAAATCCAATATCTAGATGAACGATTTTACTGAAGAAAATGGTGGCCTAGCTCTCTTTTGTAATTTAATAGACAATCTAAAACGCTGGGCATATATGACCCATCCGTTCTGAAAGGGTTGAGATTTGTTTTGGAATTCAATTTCAACCGTTATTTTAACACTATTTATTAACCTAGATTGTTTTAGGAATTGGAGTGTTTTTTTTTCTGGAACACTGCCACTTTTTTTTTTCATATCGCAGAACTCTTCTTAGTTCAAAGACCCTTTTATGAATTTAAAAAGCATTTTATTTAGAATTTCATGTTGATTTTTAAATGCAAACTTCTCAATGTCTTAACCTTTTTCATACGCACTACATACTAGAATTTTGTGCATTATTGATCGAAAAATTTAATAATGCACCTAAATGTTCTAATTAGGTGCATTATTAAATTTTTCGATCAATTATCCTAATTATTCAGTATCATAAAAACTAGGCTTCTCAATCCTAAATTATTGCCTACATTTATTGCTTGGATTAATTTTAAATTCCAAGATCTTCCTAATTTTCAAGAATAATTATTCTGGAGTTGCAAGGGAAACCCTTCAGAATATTTAGAAGAAATTCTTCGGAGTCTCCACGGAAAAATCTTCAGTATTTCAACGATTTTTTTTTTAAATTCTGTGGAAGAGTTCCGAAAAATGTTCGGTAGAAATTTTGAAGAACTAGAAGAATCCGTAGAAGGATCAGAAATGCATATTTACGATGAAAATTCCAATGAACATCAAATTCCGAAGAATTTCCAGTATAAATTAGAAAAAAAATCCAGCTTACTTTTTTTACAGAATCTCTAAAGATTTTTTTTCAAAATCCTGGGCAACTTTAATGAATCTTCAAAGGGATTTCTTCTAAATTTCCAATAGAATTTTTTTTCGTTTTTCAAAAAAAAATCTTGGAAATTTACAGCAGTTTTTTTTTAATTCCAAAAGAAATTATTCGGAATACCGTGGGGTACCGAAATCCTTACACTTAAGCACCTTAGTATATGAAAATGTCATTAGAAAATAGGAATCGAATGTAAATAAAACGTTTTCCATTGACATAGGAGCATGAAGGCTTCTACTTTTGAAGTGTTTCACATTTACTCATTACACTACGAAAAACATAACAAAATAATGAATAAAATCAATTACTTCTGACTTGAACCACCGTGGACGGATTTCGAATCAATGGATCTAAATCCGTACAGCTATTTTTTAACTAAATATTTTAATTGAAACAGTCTGATTGACTAAACTACTACTGTAAATAGTTCAATACGCACCTTGAGAAGCGATCCCTTCGATTTGTATTCCGCTTATCTTATGTAATGATTCGCAATTAGCAAAGAAACACAGTTACTTTTGGTGCAATAATGCTCTACCCGACGTGTTGAACTTAATTTTAAAATTGAAAAAACACTTTAATAAAGAATTTAAAAAAAAATGTTCTACCCAAAAACAAAATGGAGGCAAAAACTCCGCGTTTGGTGGGTGGCGATTTGTTTTTCATTTTTTCTGTTTTAATTTCAAAGCCTTCTTTCCCTTTCTATGCCCTAAATGCTTACTGCCAAGTATCTGAACAGGACAAGATAAATTATTTCTACATTAATTAACTTTAACCCCTTTCAATTTATTGATATGTCATGAGGTGGACGGATTTCGGTGCTGTACGGATTTCGGTCCCGCACGGTATGCCAAAATATTTCCGATGGAAATTCCTAAGATTTTCTAGTAGAAAATCGAAAAAAGTTCATCTAAAACACCAATAATGAATTTCCCGAGGATATTCCGATGTTTTTACAAGTGGAAATAACGAAAAAATTGTACTTTTGTAGTACTTGTGAAGGTTGTACTTTAGAAGCAATTCCAATAGGAATTCCTTAGAAAATTAAATCAAAATTTTAAAGATTTTCTGATATGAAAATTCCTTAAAATTTTCAAATCATTTATTGTGCTTCTTTGCATGGTAAAGATTTAAAGCAATGTTTAGCTGAACCTACAAAGAAATCAAAATGACTTTCCGAAGAAGAATGAATTTCCCATGAAATTTTGGAAGAATTTATGGTGCAAATTCAAAAACCATGAACCTTGAGAATTCTAAAGATTTATTCTTTGAAAATCCAAAGAATTTTTGAAGATAATCCACAGACTCTTCCGTGGAAATTCTAAATAATGCCTCGAATAAAAAAATACTTGGAAAATTCAAAAAATGTGATAGAATTCACAAAGAGCGTACAAATTTTCATTTCAAAATTCCAAATTTGAAAACAAAAATCCAAAAACAAAAAATCATCGGTAATATCAAAGTGTTTCATGTGGCATTGGCTATTTAATTTCTCATGAAAATTCAGAAGATTTTTTCTTGAAAAATTAAGAAGTCTTCTTCTTCTTCTATGGCTCCATATTCCAACTGGAAGTTGGTTCTGCTTTAGTTTATTCTATTAGCATTTCCTCAGTTATAAATTGCAAGTTTTAAATGCCAGCCATTGTACGATTATATATCATGTGTAGCAAGTACGATGGATACATTATACCTAGGGTGTCGACAATGTTTGACACCCGAAAACATCCTAGACAGGAACGAGAATCGAACTCGTCATCTCCGGATTGGCAATCCTACGCCTTTGCTCATAAGACTAACTGGAGACTGAACATTTTGAAGTGCACTCCCTAAAATGTTCGAAAAACTTATTTTGGAAATGAAAAAGAATTTCTGGTGAAGATTCGGAAGAACTTGTCGAAGAAATTCATTAGAATGTAAAAAAAATATGAAAATATGAACATTTTTTTCCACCGAAAATTATATGTATATCCCACGAGACTGTTTTGAATTTTCAGACAGAATTCACATGGATTTTTTTCGGCATTTACACTGGAGATGTTTTGTTTTTCATGACCAATTTGTAGCAAAATTTAAAAGCAAAATTTTTCCAGAGAGAATTGTTTAAAAAAACATTCTGAATGCTAGCACTTTATCAGGATTGTATGAAGTAAGGTCAAAGTTTTTACAGGAAATTTCTTTACTGGATTTTTCCTGAATATCCACAAGAAATTCTTTTGAAGATTTTACTTGGATTATTGTAAAAACATGAACA
The DNA here is from genome assembly GCF_024139115.2 of Armigeres subalbatus. Taxonomy (NCBI): domain Eukaryota; kingdom Metazoa; phylum Arthropoda; class Insecta; order Diptera; family Culicidae; genus Armigeres; species Armigeres subalbatus. Next base: position 25,015,704 of record NC_085141.1, read on the forward strand.
GTTTTCAAAATTGTAGCTGTAGTCTGCTGATGCAAAAGTGTCGGCGGCGTGATGCCGAAAACCATCTGCGGCGCAATTTTTTAAAAATATTTTTTCATTTTTCTTTCCCAATTTTTTTTTGTGGACATTGAGACTGAAACGCAACCTGTTTTTACGTTTATTTTTTTATGGAAATAGGATCTAAGACTAAGATGGTCAAATAACTCAGATATGCATCGGCGTTGCGACCGACGCTGCGTTACCGGGTTTTCTCGATGCTTAATGCTAAATTCTTTTTAACACTGAGTTGAAAAGACGCTACGTGGGCATCGGCCCTAAGATGCGCTTTGCGTTTAATGATAAAATCATTAAATTTTGATGATTTGTATTTTTTACACCGCTATTGTTATTCACCAAAAGTTTTTCGTGTAAAAAAAAACCACGTGGTTCGAGAGCAACACCCTCCTCCCCCCATGTGGCTTATCGTGGTCATTTTCCAACTCCCCTCCCCCCATATATAACCACGTGGTTTCTGCCCGGCCCCTAAAAAAAGGTCTTTTTTAAAAAATCGATCTGGCGCGCCCTCTAAACGATTTTTTAGAATTGCGGTTTGTTCTAAAAAAATTATCCAGACAGGTATATCTTTCATTTCAGGGTTGAGCACCATGACTTTTCGAACTTCGATTTTTTTTGGGACACCCTAATGCTGATCTGATGCAATGCTGATTGTATAAATAATAGAAGCAACAGACTAAGAAAACAAACACAATTTCTAAAATTTTGATTGGTTAAAGAAAGTTCTAGTGGCATACTGAACTATCTGTATGGTCTTAATATTGACACAGCATAAAATGCTGGACAAAATTTAATTGCTTAAGGAACACATGATGCTTAAATTATCGGCATATTTATAAAAAAATCCTGATTTAAAATTAGTTTTCTCAGCAAGTATTTAATCTTTAAACATTTGAAATATTACGAAGATTTGCGAGTATATTTAATTAAACCTAGCGTGTTCATAGCTCTTAAAGATGCATGGCCTTTCTGGAAGTATTATCAGAAGAGTCCTTCTGATAAAGTGAGAGCAAAATACTACGTATCATATGTCTGTATCGATCCAGATTTTTTGAAAGCATTTCTTTTTATAGCTTTGAAATGTAATTTGGGGGATTTTTCTACTATTTACAGAAAATAAATTAGGAGATTCCAGAAAGGCAAAATCTTGAGTTTTCAAGAAGAGATAACAAAAAATTATATGATAAAGAAATTGTAATTCTTTCGGATGGATAAAACTGCACAGGCGTCTTACTAAGCTCATATGTCTTTCTAATCGCATAAAGTTTTTCTGGAATCTGAAGACAGAAAATTCGTCACTCACACTCGACCTCCTGTGAAATGATGGTTCTGAGACGAACCGACAATGCCTTTCCAATCACAGGCAAAATCAGAATTTTGAAAGAAAATTTCTTTTGCCTACTCTGACATCAACGTCAGATGATTTACCATCCATGAGAAAAAACTTCTGCAGCGTCTTCTCTAGTGTATCTGAGAAAAACCTATTTGTTTTCAATAATTTTCTCTTCCAATTACAGACAGAAATCAAATCTGAATTTTGAAAGAAAATATCACTTAACTGCTACTGACGCCAACGTTTCTGCAGCGATGCTCTCCGACGAGCGTTTGTGATTCTTTCGAATCACTCACAGCAATCAAACGTTAATCCGAACCTTGCCTTAAAAATTCACTGCTGCTGCTGTCCGATGGCCGCTCGATGATTTTCCGCTAAGACGCTAAGAATAAAAGTTCAGCACCGCCACTGATATCCCGAGACCGCAATCGACGCCTAGAAAGAAAAGATTTTTTTTCCACAAAGCGCTTTTCTAATCACTGGCGAAAAAAGCGAAACGACAGTCTGAACATTGCGTGGATATTTATTTTGAGTACTGCTATTTTCGGCGACGGACAACGCATTCATAATTTTCCATAATTTTCAGTAGTTGGGGAAAATCTTAAAGAGTTCGTCGATCGATTGATACCAAAATCTCGAAAATCGGTACTTTTCGTGAAGGTTTCAAATTTGAATATGCAGAATTACCTATCTTCGCAAAGGACTTAAACCTACGTCAAACATTAGCCCCCTAGAATTTTTCGTTAGTTTCGCCAATGAGAAAAAGTTATAGACAATTAAATGCGGCGGATTTTTTTTTGTTGGGGCGTAGAACCACTGCGTCCATTGAGTTGAACTTTTGTGGTATACCCCTGATTACTATTAACTATTCGCATCTTCTAGGTTGATCACCATTTGTCAAGTAAACAACCTAAGACGCGTATTTTCCCAGTCCGGTATAATTGAGTTAATAAAGCCCACTACCTTTCCAGGATTTGCAGTCCAAATATCTCCTGGTTGCATAAAGCCACTATTTAGAAATTTAGATCTACTCTTGTACAATGCATCACAACTGCAAAGCAGATGTTCCGAGGTTTCACGTTCCATGTTACAGAAACGACAGATATCATTCTGAATCTGGCCAATATTTTTCAAGTGATATCTGCTCGGGCAGTGTCCGGTTATTAGGGCAGTAAAGGTGCAAAGAGCTCTCTTGCTGAGCTCTAAGAGCTTTTCGGTTACTTTAACATTGGGAATTTTAAATCTCTTTGATTGAGCACACTTTTCACAGCATGCGGCGGAATAATTCGGCTAACCAACTCCAGGGCTGGAGTAGGTTGGCCGAACTTGTTAAATACACAGAAAAAAAAATAATGAAAAGTAATCAGCGCGTAAATAATAAAGACGTGGAAAATTACACTATTCTGGGCGTACGTGAATCTTTTCCAACAAGTTCATCCTAAATGTATGCAATTTACATAACATTATGACACTTAATCGTATAAAAAGTGACATAATGCAATACAAATTGCATACATTCAGGTGATAATATCGTTTAAATTTACGCTCTTTTTGGCATTCCCTTTATGTGCATTACTTTCGTTTAAATTTCAACAACTTTTTCTATCTGTGTAAGTGAAGCACATCAAATGAATCAGTGGACAATGTTTAGAAGTGGGAAAAAGGTAGTGTATTGTAATATTTAGGCACGTGATTAAACCTTAACTCTTTACTTTTTAGTTTTTTTTTTAACATTTTTAGTGAATTTTATACAACTTTCGCTAATTTCTTTCTCTCTGTATATTTTGAGTATATTTACTTTTGCTATCTCGGACATTTACTCTCCCTTCAATGTTGCTTTTATTAGGTTTTTACAAAATTATCAACTCGGCCATACATCCCACACAGAATACGGCCAACCTATGCCATTGGATGTTTTCGAGAACAATCACAATTTACAAACACAAAAGTGAGGTTACCCTGGAGACGTTTATACCATTTTGTAGGATCTTGAATACCCTTTCCAGCGTACCACGTTTTTGGAAATCGGATGAATATTGATTCGTGTTATTGACTTTATGACCGTGACTTTATCATAGCATAATTTTACTAGCGCCAACAAAGCAAAAAACGTGGTCCTGAGCAAACGGTACTCTGGCCCAATTCTAAGCCGTAATTATTCGTGCGTGGCTGACATAATCGAAGTTTCAATTTGTATTGGAATGTATATATTGGACACAGTTTAAAAGAGTTGTGAGAATGTTTTTGAAAGCGACAAGTTATTTTTATTTTCGTACTAGCAGACCCGACGAACTTCGTCTCGCCCAAAGTTTATTTATTCTCTAATTTTTCTCACATTCGCCATTCTCTTGTCTTCAAAAACCTCCATACTCTAAATTTGGTCCGGTTTGCTTGATTCTCGAGTTAGCATAGCATATGTGATTGTACAAATCGTGGGTGGCTATACAATGCTCAACTGAGCAATCTATGTATACTGTCGCAAATTGGTACTTGGGATTAGTACCTTTTCCTATACAGTAGCAGTTGTATACCTGGCCACGTCCTTACAATCACGGAAGGAAGGGAAGGAATGTTAGTTCAACATCTACTAGTGAAGATGCAGGGAACCCATACTATCTTCATAGATGTCTCGGGAAGGAAAATTTGTGTTAGTAGGTAAGGTGAATAATAGGGAGCTCTATTCGACAATATAGAGCGTTTGTCAATAACAGTATATGCTGAAAAAAAAATAATAAAATATATTCATCAATTTACTTACGAACCGTCCAAAGGAGGACAAAGTAACCTGGATTTTACAAATGTTTCGCCTTATATATAAAACACGTTCAACCGTACACTTATTCACCGAACATTAAAATCAGAACCAAAAACTCGGATTTTACGAATGTTCTAAATCCTACCTGAAACACGTCCGATCACGCACCAATCGTTTACTCACTCGGCCGTGCGAACTATCTGCTTACTGAGCAGAAACACGACAAAACAGGCATTGACGGCCGCGCAATGCAGAACACAATATTTAGGCAAATCGCGCGATCGTTCTGCTGTCCGAAACAAGAGCCAACATGCACTGAACTGGTTAACTTTATTACTGGCCGCGCAATTCAAAACACTAAATTTTGGCACATCGCGCGATCGTTCTGCCGTCCGAAACAAGAGTCAACTCGCACTCCGGTTTGCTTGATTCTCGAGTTGCAGAAATTTATATTTCATTTGTATGGCAGCCCCCCTTTCCAGAAGAGGCAGGAGTCTCGAACCATCACAAAAACTTTTATTGGCTCCCAAACATTGCCCATCTCCTTTCGACAGCTTTTTCGTATTTTGAGGTTTTGTCCGGCTCTCCGCCATTGTGCATAAGGCCGAAAGACATTTGGCCGAATGGGTCATTTAGCCGAAAGGGTCGTTTGGCCGAAAGCCTTCCGAAAACCTTCCCCGGCCCCAAAAACCTCTGCATACAAATTTTAACGCTGATCGGTTCAGTTGTTTTGGAGTCCATAAGGGTCAGACAGACAGAATTTGATTTTGAAGGACATTTTTTTCAAATAACACGCAGAAAAAACTACGTTAAAAACAAACATATTCTAGGTAAATCCAAACATAAATTCAGTTTGTTTTGGCATCAAAAATAAATATGTTTGCATCAAACATAGTGTTGCATTTGAAGCGAACGAAAACTTTTTTTTGAATCGAATGTGCGATTCAAGTTGTTTCAGCCCGCTAAATGTTTGAAGCAAACATGAATATTATTGTTTTGGTTCGACCACTCATAATATTTTCTTATCAATTCTACCAATTTTCATATTTTTCATATAGTAAGTATATTTCATTTACTTACTTTTCTGTACCTGGAAAACATCCTCATCATCAATTTGGAAGCAAGAAAACATATGATTCCACTCTTGCTCCTGCTTCTCTGCTGACTTCCGATCGAATCCGATCAGAACTCGAGTTTTTGTTTGCTTTGGAGATGTTTCGCGGAGCGCTTTTAAGTGCAGGAGATGAGTGAAAATGAGCAACTTAATATGAGAAGCACTACAACACCGTAAGAAGGAATTGTTCAAGACTTTTATTCTATGAAATTATGGTCAATTAATAAATAATCCATATATTCAAATATCGAACTTGTCATAAGACACACAGATAGAAAAAGTTGTTGAAATTTACACGAAAGTAATGCACATAAAGGGAATGCCAAAAAGAGCGTAATTTTAAATGATATTTTCGCTTGAATGTATGCAATTTGTATTGCATTATGTCAAAATTTATTCGATTAGGTGGTATAATGCCATACAAATTGCATACATTTAGGGCGAAATTGATGGGAAAGATTCATGTATGCTCAGAATAGTGTAATTTTCCGCGTTTGTATTTTTTACGCGCTGTTTAATTTTCATTATTTTTTTCTGTGCAAGCCTCTCAAGTTAGAGGTCCGAAATCGTCGGTGGCGGCGTTTGTCATAATTTTGGTCGGCGGTGACAGCGTTTTCGGCATCACACTGAAAGCCATTCTAGCTGGCTGCATCGGCGGCGTGAATCTGCGTTCGCTTCTTTGAAAAAAACGGCAGCTTTTCGGGATACCCCCCCCCCCCCTCGGAACTTCCCCGGAAACTTCTTTCGGGAATTATTTTCGGATTTTCCACGGGTACTTGTTTGATGTTTCCACGAGAAACTTCTTTGAATTCTCATGGTTTGGAATTTCGCGCAAAATTCTTCGGAATTTACTTCAGAATTTTCATAAAAAATTATTTTAAATGTTTATTTCGGGAAACTCTGGATTTTTTTAGACTTTCCGCGGGAGATAGTTAGAAATATAGATGGAAAAGTACGACGAAAAATTGATTGGAATTTCTGTATGATTTTTTTTTTCAGAATTTCTATGTAAAATTTTAAAATGGTTTCAAGAACTGTTCAGTTTTTTTTTACAGAAGATATTTCGGAATTTTTACATACGCGAAATCTTTGCATTTTTCATCAGAAACTCTTCGGAAATTCGACGGGAGAAAAGGAAAGGGTCGTTTAGCCGGAAATCATTCGGCAGAAAGCCACTTGGTCGAAAATACCGCCTACTGAACTGGTATTATGGTCAAAAATGTCGACCCGTTTGGCCTAATCACATTTTCGGCCAAATGGCCTTTCTGTCAATTGACTTTTTTGATGAAAGGAATTTTTTGTCATATGACCTATTTGGCCAAATGATCTTTCCGACCAAATGACATTTTCGGCCAGACGGGCATAACGATTTATTCCGACAAATGACATATTCGGCCGAACACTTTCTTGTCGTTTGACCTGAAGTAAATCGGTGGAAAGCCATTTGTTCGGATGCCACTTTGATGAAAAACGGCACTTGGCTAAATTGAAAAATTGTTTAAAACATATATGAGGTCGTAAATGTTTTTTGTCCTAATAAGTCATTTGGCTGAAATGACATTGTGCCGGCATGGTTGTTTGGCCGAAAATGCCGTTTGGGAGAAATAATAAAAAGAGCCATATGGACTAAACTGTCCTTTCTGACAAACAACCTTTTTCGACCAAGCGGAATTAATGGCCAAACGAGCATTTCGGCTAAACGGTATTCACGGCTAAATGAGCTATTCGGCGATTCTTTCAGCCAGCGTATTACCCTTTCATCCAAATTACATTTTAGGTCATGTGACTCACTGGGCTACGTGGGCTTAGGCCAAATGGTTTGCTTGGTCAAATATCATATTCGGCCAAACAACTTTAGGCTTTGTGGTCTTCTGCCAAATGGCTTTCTGCTGAATGACCCTTCTTCGTTCAAAAAATATATTTCCCAGAAGTTCCTCCAGTATTTTCTCCGAAAGCTCCTCCTGAAAGTCCTCCAAAAAATTCATCAGGAATACCATAAAAAATCCGAAAGTTTCTCCAGGAACTCCTCCGGAAGTTCCTCCTGCAATTCTTCCAGAAGTTCGTTCAGGAATTCTTCCGTAAATTTCTTCAAAAATTCTTCCGTAGGTTCCTCCGGAAGTTTCGACAGAAATTCTTCCGGAAGTTCCTCAAGGAATTCCTTCGGAAGTTCCTTAATAAATTCTTTCCGAACTTGCTTTAGGAATTCCTTCGGAGGTTTCTTTAGGAATTCCTTCGGGACTTTCTTTAGGAATTCTTTTCTAAAAAAGAAATTTTCCCAAAAGTTTCTCCAAGAATTCTTCCGGCAGTCCAGCATATTTTTTTTGAAGGTTTCTTTAGGAATTCCTTCGGAAGTTTTTTTTGAGAGTTCCTTCGGAAGTTCCCTTGGAAGTTTCTTCAGAAATTCCTTCCCAACTTTCTTTAGGAATTCTTTCCGAACTGTCTACGAAGTTCCTCCAGGAATTCCTTCGGAAGTTCCTTCAGGAATTCCTCAGGAAGTTCCTCCAGGAATTCCTCCAGAAGTTTCTCCAGGAATGCTTTCGGAAGTTCCTCCAGAAATTTCGGCGAAAGTTCCTCCAGGAATCCCTAAGGTAGTTCCTCCAGGTATTCCCCCGGAAGATCATTCAGGAATTCTTTCGGAAGTTCCTCCAGAAATTCATCTGGAAGTTCCTCCAGGAATTCCTTCGGAAGTTCATCCAGGAATTCCTTCGGAAGTTTCTCCAGGAATTTCTTCTCCGAAAATTTCTCAAGTAGTTCTTTCAGGAAATTTTCCGAAGTAATTCCTTCGGAAGTTCTTCCAGGAATTTCTCCGGAAGTTCCTCAAGGAATTCCTCCGAAAGTTACTCCAGGAATTTCTTCGCAGGTTCCTCCAAGATTCCGGAAGTTTTTCATGGCATTCCTCCTATATTCCTTTAGATATTTCTCTTAAATCCAGAAATTTCACTAGGAGTTGCTGTGGAAAATTCCTCGTGAATTCCTCCAAAAAATCCACCTTTCGAACTTTCTCCAAGAATTTCTCCGAAAATTCGTGCTGATATTCCCCGAAAATTCTTCAAGAATACCCCTCAGCAATGAGAATTCCTTCAGAAATTTTCACGTCCTTCTACCAAAATTCCCACCAGTATTTCCTTAAGAAATTTCGATGAAAAATTCTTCCTGAGAAATGTTCATAAATTAGAAGAAAAAAAATCAGAAGTTAACTCGAGAATTTTTCAGAAATTCCCTTTGATTTTTTTTCCAAAACTCACGGAATTCCTTTATATTCACGTCCCATCCACACCCCTGGAATTCTTCTGGAAATTCTTCCAAGAACTCTTCCAAAAATCGTTCAGATTTCTTTTTTTCATTCTAGAATTCATGTGGCTATTTCCCCAGAAATATCTTCATCAATTCTTCCGGAAATTTATTCAAGAACTTTTTCGGAATTCCAGAAAAATTCACATTTTCAGAAGAAAATTCCACCAGGAACTTCTTCGGGAAATTACTTTTTCATTTTTGACGGATTTCTGATAAAAATATTTTGTGAGAGCATCCGAAGGAGTTCCTCAAACATTTCCTAGAGCTTTTTCTGAGGTAATTCCAGAAGAAATTTTAAAAGAAATACATGGAGGAATTTTTGGATTAATTCTTGAAGGAAATTCCGATGGAATATCGGAGAGATTTTTTAATTCACTTCCTGGAGGAATTATCGTAGGGATTCTTAGAAGAGTATCTGAAAAAAAAATCTAAAATAAGGAGTGTTTCTAAAGACATTTCATAAGGAATTTTTCTAGAAGAAAATATTTTCGAATTTCCAAACAAATTTCAAAGAAAATTATTAATGAGAATAAATGCTGTAAAAATGTGAATAGATAGTTAAACTAGGCTAAAAATATGCATTTGTCAGGGTTACTGATTCCTACATAGCATCATCTTTCGCTTGAGATGCCGCTTAGTTATGAATAGCCCAACTTTTGTTTGTATGTCTTCGTCACACGAGAGAGCACGATACGCAATGAACCAAACGATACATTTTGAGCTTCCCTTTTCATCCGTGCTTCTGCCAATCACTGAGTTACCAGTATTTGCAAATTGGAAGCAAACGGCACTCACCAGTTATTCGTATCTGCACGGATTCTTGCTTTACGTATAAAGTGTTCATCGCATTCCTTGTTGATTGCATCACGAGCGATGGATCGCCAAAACGCATCGCGAGTGATGATGATTGGGTATGATTGGAAGTTGTAAGGAGCGATACTCAGGATTCTCTTATGGATATAAACCTAGAGGTTCTGCGTTAGCTTTTCGGAACATTTGAAGCGCAAGCCGCGTGGGTTTGTATTTAGTACATTTGGGCGTTAATTATTGTTTTATCGCTTCGAACTTAAGAGATAGACGCATACACTGCCCATGATCGCATATTTGTAACATTTGCACTTTGGTTGATTTTGTAATTCGTTTGTCAATCCTCCCCACAAACTCAATCATTTCCAGCTTACCACAGATAAGCAAGATAGTAAAGCCTATTTTACTGTCGTGGGATTAGAGGCTATAAATTAAGCTTTCTTAACGATTCACAGACTTTTTACAAAATGAACAAAAATGCAAGTGTTACAAATATGCGATCATGGGCAGTACAGTATTCATCAAAGTTATTTGGGAGATCTAGGGCTTCTAGTTAAAGATGAAATCAGGGATGCATCCGCTTGACAGCGCTAGCCCAAGTAACAATTAAGGTTGTATCAGAGTTTTAAAGCGTTCTTCAAAACCTAATCTCAAAACCTTCCATGCAGTCCTCGCAGTTTCCACAACCTCCTGTAGATTTCTATAAAACCATGTTACAGCCAGTTGGCCCAGTTTTATTGCAATCATTAAAACCTAATATGCGTTCCAGTTCAGAACCAACGGTTTTATAATATACTTCAAGTCTCACATAAAACATGCAACATAAAACCTCCTCTAGACTTGGTGGTTTTGAGAACCACTATATAACCATGATACAACCACTTCATGACTATGATACAACAACAAATAAGCCGATAATGAAACAGTTGTCAACTCTCAAGTTGATTATTTTGTTTATTTTTTGTACTCGAAAAAAATATTCTTTTCTTCCTGTAATACATGGATTACATGTCAACAACAAAAATAAAAGAATTATTATCAGCCAGTTCAATAAAAGTTCATATCTGGCTTTGAGTGTTCTATGCATGTTTGAAGGCATGCCAGGGATTTTTCATGGTGAAACCATGATAAATAATCAGTATTTTAACAATGCGCTTCGTTAATTTGTTATTATTTATAATTTTTCAAGTTTAATTAATTGCCTTAGTTAATTACTTTAAAAATAATTTCAATGAATAACCACTTTGGTTGATCAAATAATCAAAGCATTGTTCCTAAAACTTATTAGAATGTCCAATTTTACCGTTTAAAAGGTGAAACATAAATTTGCATGATATTTCGATTATGAAATTCATTATTTTTTTCATATCGGCGACATTTTTTCGAATAAAACTTTTATTGCATAAAAAATGCCTCTATATAACCATCACTCCTGAACTGGCCCTATCTGGGCATTTCAAGCACCTAGAGGTTTTATCTTGGCCTTTTTCAAGACCATGTTACGACTAGCAAGTTTTATCTTGGTCAAACCTAAAGCTTGGTAGTTTTAAATATAATGACAACATGACAATGTAGGCAGATATAAAAAAAAATCATAAACAAACTTTTTCTGCCCTCGGCATCGTGGCAATTGTTAAATGGTATATTTTGTACCATAAAAGTGTTTTACTCGTGTTAAATTGGCAAAGCATGTATGGATTAAATACATATTTTCATACCCCTCATGAGCAAATGCTGTTTGAACAATTTTTGCAACGACTTGAATATATAAGGGAACTGCTCCTGGATTTCAACTCATGGCTCCGATGATCATCCCATTGAAAGCGGAGCAATGGAAAGGTATTTGATTTGTGATTTTTTTCAGCAGGAGTTCGCATGTTGACAAAAAGAAGCGAAGAAATTGGTGCCGTATTTCTTTGCTTCCCGATAAGATGAATGTATTTTCAGTGAGTGAGATGGAGATCGAAACAGTTCCCCTACATTATTCACGACATAGAAAAAACAGCTAATGTTTTTGCCTTTCTCGTACAACAAAGTTGTACCAGAAGGCTATAATTTCACTCCAAAAGCCAAATTTTGATAAAAGGCTCGGAGACCCATAGTGTTATATACCAATCGACTCAGCTCGAAAAACTGAGCACATGTCTGACTGTGTGTGTGTGTGTGTGTGTAGCCCCGGGAATTTTTTATTGTTAAACACGTTTCATATAGAAGGACTTGACCGATTCGAGTGCAACTAGTTTCATTCGACGGAGAAACTTTCCTAGTTGGACACTATTGTTTTTGTTTGCTAATAACTCATTCGATTTGAATAATAAACAAATACGCTGTTCTCATGCACACTTTAAGTAATTAATCAATTTAGCCATGACGCAATCCATTACTCTCATAATAATTGCTTAAAATTACTCAATTATTGAGTAATTTATAAGCAGCGTGATAGAGTTGCATCAAATATTTTAACCGCCAAGATGTAGGCAATTAGCACAGCATTTACAACATTAATTCGAATCCAACATATCGAATCGAGAAAGGCATAATCACCACTTGGGGATAAATTTGGGTTTTTTTTTTTCATTTTCGACTGAAAGCAAAATGAAAAAACTTCCGTGGGTCAAACAATTTGTGCTGAAAATTTAGTTTCTATCCATAGTAGTAGTTTCAAGCTTCGTATTCCTATGCAGGTCTTCTTCAGGAGTAAAGGTTTTATGTGGGTTTTAAACAGGACTCTACGAAGCTTGGCAGCTTTTATAAGGCTTGATCAAAACCAACATATAACTTAACTGCTGGCTTTATGTCAGTTCCATTTTTTAGCTCTGAGGAGGAACACAGGAGCATTATAAAACCTAAAGAGCTGTGGTTTTATATTGGAATTCAAAACGTAGTTCTCAAGTACTCTTGCGGATCTAATTAAATGACAACTGAATAAAACCAAAAAAAAACTATAAGCATTTCTACATGCCGTAATAAAACCTCCATAAAACTAGCATAAATCTTCGAAGCATTGAGATTGTTACTTGGGTAGATTATAAGCGACGACGTAATGGGGTTGAAACTTATACGAATTAACCCTTTAAAATGCAGATGAATAAATTAATAACAATAACTTAATAACAACAACAAGAAGACACAATGTTTGCATGGTATTAAATTCGAATGTATGTTTGTTATACATTAAACAGTTCAGACACATTGGAAAATGGTGCCTTGCAAGGACAACATTGGTGGCAATATATTTGCCACTGCCTTGCAAGCGCAATTTCAGTAGCAACCAAAATAAATAAAAGATTTAAAAAAAATATTTTTTATGTGAAACAACTCAAAATAAGGCACATTACATTTTTTAGTAAAGTGATCATCTTCCCCCCAGATGACCAACTTCCACCGCGGTTAGCTCTCTTTTTTGCAAATTGAATATCTTTCGGATGGAGATTGGACAAATCAAGCATCCGAAAGATATTCAATTCGCAAAAAAGAGAGCCAACCACGGTGGAGGTTGGTACTCGGATTCTGATGCCTTTTCGTAAACGTGACCTTTAACCCTCAAACTGCCGGGACGAATCTTGACAACTTAAAATAGCTCGTTCTCGGTCAATTTTCTACTAAAATGCAAGCGGTTTCAACCGTGATCAAGGGGAATAGCAGTTCCAGCATGTAGATGGGTAAAATGGCCAGAATGACCCCCCCCTCTTTTAGAGGGGGGAGTTTTGAAGTGTGGCATAAGTCATTTTTTGAGCAAATGTTTAGTATTTTGAAACTTTTAACGTCATAACAGGTATTTTAGTATAAGTAAATAATGGTCAATATGAATGGTTGACAACAATGGCCAAATCGACATAAATTGACCTCCGGATGACCTCCTAATAGGTTCCGGAAACCCGGAATATCCGGTATAAAAGGCCAGCATAGAATTACCGAACATATCGGTCTACCGACAACTCAAACTTCTCAGAATCTCATAGGTAACTTAGAAAACGCCATACTTTCTTGGTAGGGTAAAACTGGCCATTTGATGGCCACGGAACAGGTTCCGGAAACCCGGAATTTCTGGTAAAAAATGGCCAACATAAAACAACAAAACAAATTAGGCTTACGACACCTCAAACTTCTCAGAATCTCATGAGTAATTTAGAAAATGCCTCAGTTTCTTGGAAGGGTAAAACTGGACATGCCATGGCCACGGAACAGGTTCCGGATACCCGAAATTTCTGGCACAAAAGGCAAACATAAACCTACATAACAAACTTGTCTTACGAAACCTCAATCCTCTTAGAATCTGATGACTTACCCAGAAAACGCCTTAGTTTCTTTGTAGGGTAAAACTGGCGGTGCGATGACCATGGAACAGGTTCCGAAAACCCGGAATTTCCGGTAAAAAATGGCCCACATGAAACTACAAAACAAATTAGGCTTCCGACACCTCAAACTTCTTAGAATCTCATATGTTACTAATAAAACGCCATAGTTTTTCAGTAGGGTAGAACTGGCCATGCGATGGCCACGGAACAGGTTCCGGAAACCCGGAATTTCCGTACACAAGGCCGACATAAAATTACATAACAAATAATGCTTCAGACACTTCAAACTTCTCAGAATCTCATGAGTAATCTGGAAAACGCCTTAGTTTCTTGGTAGGGTAAAACTGGCCGTGCGATGGCCATGGAAAAGGTTCCGGAAACCCGGAATTTCCGGTAAAAATGGCCCACATAAAACTACAAAACAAATTAGGCTTCAGACACTTCAAACTTCTCAGAATCTCATGAGTAATTTAGAAAACGCTTTAGTTTTTTGTTAGGGTAAAACTGGCCGTGTGGTGGCCAGGTTCCGGAAACCCGGAATTTCCGGTAAAAAATGGCCAACCTAAAAGTACAAAACCTATTAGATTTCCGACGCCTCAAACTTCTCAGAATCTCATGAGTAATTTAGAAAATGCCTTAGTTTCTTGATAGGGTAAAACTGGTCATGCGATGGCCACGGAACAAGTTCTGGAAACCAGGAAATTCCAATTCAAAAGGCAGCATAGAATCACGAAATTTATCGGTATTTCGACACCTCAATCCTCTCAGAATCTTATTAGTAATCCAGATAACGCCATAGTTTTTTTGGTAGCGTAAAACTGGGCATGTGATGATCACGAAATAGATTCTGGGAGCCCGGAATTCACGGTACAAAAGGCCAACATAGAACAATAAAACTTGAACCTGGACCTTGGACCAATAAGACTTGGACCCTTATCTTACCTTACACCTTACTTCTCCGGTACTAAAGACCAACGTAGAACTACAAAATAAATCACTTTTCAAACATTTTTATGTTCGGATGTACCACTTTAACCAGCTATTAGATCTATCGCAGCATTCCCCGTATTCTTAATGTATAGGTGCATCTCCAATTACTCCAATACTATTGATAAGCAATGCAGTATCGGTTTCGATATAGTTCTTGTTTTTTTTCTCTCAAGAGGATCATGATAGCCTATTTGGACCCTTTACAGAGAGCAATCTCATTGAATGTGCGCCCCTTCTCAATAAGAATTCAATCCTTTCTTGAGAATACAGAACAGTAATACTGTTATTCGACCAATTGGTTTGGTAGATCTTACTTTGTAAGACACTAAGTAACAGTGATCTGTTAACGTTACAGGAAAAAGCCTACATAGAACTACAAAATAAGTCTATCGACCTCAAATGGCCACGGAACAGGTTCCAGAAATCCAAGATTTCCAGTGAAAAAGACCTACATAGAACATCTGTATAAATCAGTCTTCCGACACCTTGAACTTCTGAGAGTTATCCAGAAAACGCCAAATTGCTCTTTTACTGGCATATTTTATAGCCACAACACAAGATTCGGAGTCCCTGGAAAGCCCATTTCGATAGCCCGTGGCCTTTTGTACCGGATATTTTGGGTTCCCAAAACCTATCATGAAACTATGGCGTTTTCAAAATTACTCATGAGATTCTGAGAAGTTTAAAGTGCCGGAAGACCGCTTAATTTCATGGTTCTATGATGGCTTTTTGTACTGCTTGTTACGGGCTTCTCGAATCTATTCCGTTGTCATCACTTGGCCAGTTTTACTCTACCAAGGAACTAAGACGTATTCTGGATTACTTAAGATGTTCTGAGAAGTTTGAGGTGTCAGAAGACTTATTTGTATTGTAGTTTTATGTTGGCCTTTTTTACCGATGATTCCGGGTTTCCGAAACATTTTCCATGGTCATCCCATGGCCAGTTCTACCCTAACAAAAAACAATGCTAAAAACTATGCTAACAGGGAATAATATTCATGATAATGACTAGCATTTTGACGTAGAACTACGTCTGTCTTTTCTATATTGGGGTACACTTTAAAATTGCAAAAAATCGAAAAACGTCACGAAAATATGATAGACTTTGATCGTTAATATCTCAGCCATTTCTCGATGGATTTTCAATTTTCTTGGACCATTCGATCAAGGAAGAGTCAACGCTTCATTCCCGATGTACACTGAAGTCGTTTTTTACGCGGTTGTTTTTTACACGAATCGCTTTTTATGCGATTTTTTTTCACTCGAATTTCGGGATTTCTGCGGTTCATTCAGACATACTTTGGAATTTACGCGGGGTTTAACTTTGTTTTAATTCACGTGGCCCATATCATCCGCATAAAAAATGACTCCAGTGTATTACAATATATACGTATGATAATATTTAGTATTGAAACTTGCTAACAGTTTAGAAATTGGTTTCGGTGAATCAGTCAATCTCATAAGTGCATTGCAAGCTTCTTCTTCCATAGCACTACATTCCAACTGGAACTTGGCCTGCTTTTCAACTTTTCAACGTAATCTATTAGCATTTCTTTAGTTATTGATTAAAAGCTTTCCTTGCCCTTGCCTTACATTAGTATGTATCTTGTGTGGTAAATTCAACGGATACACTATGCCCAGGATGTGAGAATGTTTCCCACTCGAAACATCCTAGATCGGATCGAGAATCGATCTCGCCATCTCCGGATTCTGCGCCTTTGTTCTCAAGGCTAACTGGGAACCTCAAGCCGGCATAGACGTCAAATTAAAGCAACTTACAGGACTTTTAACTCGTTTCTGCTAACTTACACGTGCGTTTTCTCTGTAAAACATGGGGTCGTTTGACGACAGCTGCTCGCTTACGTCTATTGATGCCAGTAGAGAGGCTCGGAATCTTTTTCGCTGCTGCAGTAAATGCGTTCTGGTAATATTTCTTCGGCTCTTGGTGTCTGCTGGAGTAAATGCAAAGTCCGACTCCTCACGTGAAGGAATGATAATTATTATCAATAAACTCTCAAACTGTCAAGCAGCGGCCAAGGCAGCGCAGCGGTACACTACCAGCCAGATTTTTGGAATTATCATTTGATAACTTCGCAGGTGTGAAAAGTAGGCGAGTTGTTATTGGCGATAACTTTTCAAATCTTGCAACACAAAATTATTATTTTAATGTAAACCAAACTAATCTAATACCAATTTAATGTAAACAATGAAGCTTAATCGAATGTTTGGCATTGTATTTTGGTGTTATGTAGGGAAAAAAGTTCAAAAGTAGCATTCACCAATAATGCTTCGAATCAAGATACAATTATCGAACGATTCTTACTCTCTAGCGAGTTTTTATTAATTGATTATTTTGGATATGTGATCGCTTGAGAGTGTTATTCATCCTCGTTTATTTGAAAAAAATATTTTTATCATCCTTTTTAAATGTTAGTCTAAAATCTCACTCAATCTCAGGAGAGCAGGATAAACAGCGAAAACAGATTCACCCTGGGCTTGAAACACGCTTGCTTTGATCTCATCGAACAGAAAAGTCGAAAACCTGTACATTACATACAGCTACGTAGTTCAACGTCACCTTTGCGTACAACCCGATTGGGCTGCACCTTTGAGTTTTATAATACAGTTGGGACTGAACTTCGCAGTAAAACGATCTTCAACCTTGACCTACTGCATTTAATAGACATCGGCGTGGTAAAAACGAACAGTGGGTAATGTCTGTGACATAACCGCTAAGTGGACGTAGGACTTGACTTGACCATGCCTTTAAGATACAAAATATGTCCAAATTTCTCACATCAACTATTTTGGATAAATAATCGGCGTTGCATACCATTCCTTGGCAAAATCTTCTCATCAAACCGACACAGAAATCAAATCTACCTCGAACAAAAATCATCAAAAAAATTCAGGAAGTATCTGTCCGGTCACGAAATATTAGCCTCGACAGTGGCAACCTTCCCACTGAAGGACTGCCTGAAATAAACCACAAGTTGGCTCAGCAGGGGATGTAGACTGTATCTCAGCCCTTCCACTGAAGGGCCCTCTAATCCGTGCGATAGCGACTGGAGGAGAACATTATTTTTAACGCTTAGAGCCTTGAAAAAGGCTGTTTGCTTCGGCTAAGTGCAAAAAGTAAGAAAACGATCTTTTCAAATAACCGCGAATTTCTAGTGGTGGTATAAAAAAGACTGAATGCTCTGCGAGCGAATGCACTTTTCTTTTATACCTTATTTTGAATCTTCTCTGTCAGCTTCTTTGTCAGCCAAAGCGTCATCATCATCAACGCGTTCGAGAAGGACTTCTTCTTTTTTACGCTTGTTGCTCGCTGCTGGCGTCTATTTGTTAACGGGACTTTTCACTTGATACAGGCCAATAAGCCGGGCAAGCGAGCTTAGAATTGCAGTTCAGGTGGGAATTAGGGTGTTCTTTTCTGAGACAACATTGTTAGTAGTAGAAGGAAGGAAACACCCCAATGTTTTTCTAAATATTTTTTTATCAATGCCAAAAAATCCAACATTTGATGAAAAATCGATTGATAGTTTATTAATGTTTGAGCTGTTATCGGTGGTTTTTTATCCAAATAAGTCCTTCGTCCACTTCGCGGTTAAGTCAGAAAAAATATCCACTGTTAGTTTTAACGCTATTTATGAAAATCACGCATAAAATTTTATCTGTAGAATATTTGATTTGGCACCCAAGTACAATTTCAGGGTTGTTACGTTACGGATTTCGCGGATTTAAGCGGATTTCGCGATTTTCGCGGATTTCGCGATTTTCACGGATTCGGCGAGGATTTACATAACGATTTAAGGACTTTGCGAGGATTTAGTTTTAGGAGTATTTAAACAAATAAAATTCTATATCTAAGGACGTTTATTTGAAAATTATTTTTATATCTATCTTTTTATTAGATGGGCTTTATTCTCGTTAGCAAATGTTTTCGAGAACAAAGTTAACGTTTGTAGTTATTTTCTAACATCAATTTTCGGATATTAACAAACCCTGTTTGAATTCCATGGTTACACTTTTTAGCATTGATTAAACAAATGTTATGAGGAGAGGGGCGCAACTTGTTGTCATTTTTAACCCATTCTGAAGCATGGCGCATTCAAAACATGTCTGTTGAAGAACATGAACACCCGTCTTTTAAGTGCTTCCGCAGAAATTTGTTTTGATGTTGATTTTGAAAAAAAATTTGAAAATGTTTTCCCGGAAGAGTTTTGCAGAGATTCCGAGAAATTCCCCAAGAATTCACGTTGCTATTTTCTTCGAAGTTTATTTAGCTATGATCACAAGAATTTCTGTGAAAAATCCTGAAAATTTAACAACAGATTTTTCGGAAGTTTTTCAGCAGGAAGTCACCAACCAATTTCTGTTAGAATTTCCCAAGCGATTTCTGTAGGAATTAATTGGGGGTGTCCACATACAGATTCCGAAAATTTTCTGCATGTTGTTTTTGAGGAATTCATAAAAATTTATGAAAAAATGAAATTCCGCATAAATTTCCGGGGAACCTTTTGCAAGAATGGAGAAATTTCCACAGATGTTCTCGGAGAAACACCCGCAGACAATTTTGGAGCGACTTCTTCAGAAATTCCAAGAAGGACCATCCAGATGAGTTGTTATATCAACTGCTTTTTCCATAATCCTATTTTCAATTTTGTACAAACATGTACAAATCAGTAATATTATAAAAACGAACTCGAAAAAAGACGTTCACTAAATTGTTGTTATGTTCAGCGTAATATTTAACATTGATATTTAACGTGTATTTGCTTAGAATTTAGTTTTGGGTCGCGCGGATTTGGCGCAGAATGGATTTTCATGTCGCGCGGAAATGGCGTGGATTTGATTTTAGTCGGCGCGGAAAATATTTCAGGATCTCCGTAACAACCCTGCAATTTCTATCTCGAAGGGAATTGAAAGCTTTGATATTGATCTCTATCATTGGCCCTCTGAAGAACCGTTTGTCATCATGTGGCTTTTCTTCAGCCTGTCTCGGCTCATCACCGATGCCGGCCGGTCTCGGCTCGACTCTGCTGCTGCTGCCGGTATCTGCTCAGCATTGCTGCTTTGTCGGGTCTGTAGGGTGGACTGCTGCTGTACTGGCTAGGTTTCGGCTGATGATGGTGGCTTCGATGACTTCATTCCCTGCTAAAAGGTGTGAATGCTGTTCAATCGATGATGCGGTTGCTTCGCTTGTCCCGGTCAGAATGAAAGGAAAAAATCGCGTTGCGCTATTTTATGGCTTCTCGGCAGACCCAGCGGCTGCTCATTCGCTGGTGTCTGCACCAATCAGAACGTGGTAATGGAATGATGCAAGAATTATGCGGTACCCATATTTATAGGTTCACCTGATCTCAATGTTTTTCATTGAAAACAGTTTCATGCCTATTGAAACAAATTTTTCGGGTCTTATCAAGCATGGACATGAAAGGCATACTTGAAATCTGTCGATTGAGGGGCTTACCGCAGAAATTCGTCCACTGAGACGAACGCTATTAACGTTTAAAATCTTTCAACACAGCGTAACGCGGTCGATTTGAATATTTTGAAATGACACCCGGTATAGTAAAGAGAGACGTAAGTCCTACGTCAAAATATTCGGCGGCAAGGTCAATTTTCATACCGCGTTTTTTATTCATTTTTGACGTGTACATGTCCACATCGTTATCTGGATTTAATGAAACTCCAAAGCATGTACAGTGAGAATGGTTGTTCAATTGGTGAACTTTGCATATTTTTAGTTTTTTCTTGGCCAATCATGACTCAATCAAGCCTAGCTAAGCTGAGCAAAGGAGATTCCTCTAAATATTCGGAATTTTCAATGAAAATATTGCAGACTTCTACACATTTGAATCGGCAAGGAAAATTTTAGATCAGCGGCGTGACAGGCGGCGCGCCTATGCAAAAATGGAGTGCCAAAAATAGTCGGCGGAAGCGGTGTAGCATGGCGGCGCACACCTCTATCTCAAGTCCACTCAATTACCAGTAGTGTCTCGTAAGACTGTTGAGGTCTAAATACGTATTTGTAAAATTATAAAAACAACTGGATGTTTTAAATGGGATTGAACTAACTCGTCTCATGACTAGTGAAGGCATTCCACTAAAATGCTCTAAATAATTTTCCTTACCTAAATGCAGAATTCTTTCGTTTTACATAATAGCTGCTCAAACTGTGAATATTACAAGACTTTCGAATTCGGAACAACAACAAGACCACTTCGGCGAAGATTTTCTTCTGGGTCTGGAGGTGCAGCAGCATCATATCGTCCAGTGCTATTTGGTCGGTGTCAAGCTATGCATTATCTATGGGCGAAACACCGCCTTTGGGCCATGGTTGGCCTACCTTCCCTATAGCTACGGGGCGCTTCGTCTCCAACCGAGGTGGCGACAAAGCGATTCGAACGGAATTTCATGTTTTCTCCCGACTTCAGGCAGAAGCGAGCTGCGGCTTATCTGTCTTACGACGACCATACCGTTGTAGCAGCAGCCGCAGTAAAAGCGACGATCATCGTCGGCGTTGGTGTCGGTGCTTGAGATGCATTTAAACGACCCGAGTCGAGTGGTGTGCGGCTGTACTGCTGCCACTGCACTGCCAAAAACCTGGCCAAGCTCAAATAGTAATTTGCTGGAGAAAAAGACGTTCGGGTTGTTTAAGTGAGAAGGCGGCAAGGTGCGGGTGGACTGGCGATAACTGTTAGCTCAAGCACGGGGAACCGGTACCGTATCTGGGTAAAATGGTCCAGTGGAGAAAATACGGCACAGAGAATAGGTGGAGGAAGAACGGCTCACGTGCGGTCAACTTCGGATTGTGTGGCGTTGAGAGAATTGGGTTTCCTGATAGTGTGCTCATCGGGTTTTGCCGTATATGAACTGCAGCGATGGGATTGTTGAGCATAAAGACGAATAAAGGATGATATCTGCTCTGTTGCTTAACCAACTGTGCGCTCTGGATGGTTGCTGCCGCCGGGCTGGCAAAGTTTATTACGTGGGAGGATTTGAACGAGTTGTCTGCAGCAGCAGTAGGGAAGTCGTAAAATATGATGGGGAATTGGGAACGGAATAGATACGGCAATGTTATCCGTTAGTTAAAGGTGATGAAGTAACAGTTTCTCGTGCACAAAGAGGAACCAGCTTGCATAATTCATGAATTAAATAAGGAAATGTGACGAGAGGACAGTTTTACAGAATGAATGTTTCACCTAGAAATGAAATGGATTTCTTCTTACTGTAAATCACCCAAATGGCACCTACTTTTAACAAGTGATGGTTTCATAGTGTGGAACCTTCTTTGCCCTATCGGTAAGATCAATGAGACCATGCTGCAGGTTTCCTGTCTGGTCTACGAAATTTTCAGGTAGAGTGTTTCTTCGACTTGCTTGGGCATAAAAGAGTTAATACAAAATAATTGTTTGTGCTAAATAATTAATGTAGGGCGAGACGATACCAGTGGTGAAAATAAAAACAATTAGATGAAAGTCATTACGATTAATTCATATTTTTCATACATTTGATTTTGTGTACGAGAAACCAGACAACTCAATTATTGAATTCGAATACAACGCAACGGTCTTGCATGTAAGGAACTATTTATCGTTCTTTTAAGGCTGACTCAAACGTGATTCGTAAAATTTTTATGTTTCTATTTGAACGTTGCAACAGCTCTGGCTCACTTAACTGATAAGCGACACATTGAACTGTGTGTCGTAAATCGAAATCAATTCACTCAGTTGATTGATTGATAACCACCGCCGCGCCGAGTGTCACCGAGAGCACTCACGCGTAGCTGTTTCGTTTTGAAACCACAAACATTTCATCGATCCACTTCCAAGACCATTTAAATGAACTCGATTTAATCTGAATGGCATGCACACATGTTGACCAGATGAGGCCGGGAAATAAAACTAATCGTCCGATTTGGGCGAATCACTCGTTCCAGAATATTACACACATGTAGAGACTGGTTTTCGAACCGGAGTTCAGAACGAGCAAACTGGAAGCAAACATGAAACCTACGGTTCGGCTCGATCTGGCACAAACATCAGGAAATGATATCAAACTGTCGTCGTCGTCGTCGTCGACAAACATCTGCTTCAGTTTTCTCAAGTTTTGTGCCAGACTTTTACCATCGTTCCTCTTTCTCGAGCAGCCCACCATGTGAACGGCTTGGTCGGAACAGGAGATCACCGCCGTCGTCGTCCAATGCATGCGGCTTCCATTCTAAGGCGGTTGTTTTTCTAACTAAGCCCATATATTCGGCTTGGTGGCCAAGCATGTCCGACTCCGTTTTTGAACGTGACACTGCTGGAAGTCTAAACAAGCGCAAACAAGAGTGGTTCACGTTGTTGAAAGGAAGACGAAAAAGATAGCGAGTGCATCATCTTCATCATCATCGTTCGTGGAGTAACATTTGGCGGTTTTGTTGGTTTTTCTTTGATTGTTTGGCTTTGCGTCTATGTGTGACAGAAACGAACATAAATAGCAGTTTATGAGTCAACACTGGAACGCATTGCGTTCATCAATCTTGAACCAGAATATTGAAAGGAAAATTTAAATAAAGGAATGATAAATTAGAAAGTTTTCTTTTTAAATATTGGTTTAATGTTTCTACAAAACAAAGAGTTGGATTTATTTTCACGCCTGAGAATAATTCGTCTGTAATAAAACTTTCTGTTAGTAATTTTAACACCACAAACAACTACACTGTATAAGTTTTAAACAATATTTGTACAGAAAGCATATTTTTTAACTTGAATACTTTAAGAGTTTGAAAAATGAGCGCGTCACGAAAAAAATATAGGTTTTAGTAGCTAATAAAAGATTCATTTTCAACCGATTTTCAAGGTACAAAGGTACGAACATTTTGGATGTTCTTTTAGATTCGACCACAAATTTTCTAGTAATAGCCTCGTATTCTACGTCTACAGTTCGTACAGCCCATCATAGGGCTGTCCCTTAAAACTTTTTCAATGTTAGAATTTTTCGGCCTTCGGTATATGCTAGGGCTACTTATACAAAACTTATTGCCATGGTTTTCCTTGGCTTGATTGAGCAAATGTACATTACCCACAGCTTTAAAGCTGAAATTCATTTCTTATTATTAATTATTAAACCTAAAACCCAATAGTGGAGGAACTAAGCACGTCCCACTACTATTTCTTGTTTTTCATCAAGTCTGTCCTCATTGCACTTAATTCAAGTGTACATATAAGAACGATCGTTAAACATATTTCAACCGAAAAGTGTTGTAATTGCAGTCATAGCCACCTAAAAGAGTATCTTTAATTATTGGCGCAGTGTTCCAATAGTTGCGTTATTTTTTTAATTCGTGTTTCTATAAGTTGCGAATCCAATTGTTTTCATATGGGATATGCTACTATGCTGACTATGGTGAAGTGACCAGAACTTTCTTGGGTCAATCCGAGACACCTTAACCTTACGCATTATAAAATTTGAAAGCGTAACAAATCGTTTCAGAACGGATTATTCTCCTCCCAACCATAACATCCAGCATCGAAATCTTTGGATATTCATAAAAAATGAAACATAGTACTCTAGGCAAACTGGTCATGTGAGCATCATAAGATTTTCTTTTGGAATTTCGACATAAGAAAACGTGTTGATTTTCATAAGTCTATTTTTTAAAATGCATTCATTAAGACAAACTTAATGAAGGAAGTGTTGATGTTTAGAGTTTCCATTTCCCGGCCATTTTCGTTGTCCCGGGATTCGGGATGAACTTGTTCGAATATCCCGGGAAATCCCGGATGTTTCCTTAGAAAACTTATTTTTTGATTTAAAAACGATTTTATTCAATGTTGAGGGGTAAAGTTCATATTTTATAAAACTCTCGAACAATATTTGATGCAGCGACCTGCATAAAAAAAATACTCTCAATGAATTGATGAGCTAACTTCGTTCCCTATTCAGTATGATTCGGTTAGGCTGAGGAATTTTGTCCTCACTGTTGGTCATACAATGATCGTTTAACTGGGTGTTTTGCATCTTCAAAACAGTTAAGTTTTGTTAATAAAACCAAACTAAACAGTTAAGACATTTAAAATATTCTCAAATTATTTACTATTGAAAACTAAGACTCCGTAAGAAATTTAATGATTGGTAAATTCGGTGACCTTCTCGAACTCCAATTAAATCCACGATTTAAACGCGATTCTGAATATTTGAAGGCGATGCAATGCTTGAAATAGGTTTTGTAAAACCAACTTGAGAATATTTGTACTTTTAACTGTAGTATACGTTACAGTTTACTCGATAATTATCGATAAATCAACGAGTACTCGATAACGATAACGTTAAATCAACGCTCACTTTATCGTTAAAGAAACATCATCGTACAACCATTATCGTTATCGATGTTGGCGTTAAATTAACGACGATAATCGTCGATTAACAACCCTGGAACAGATTATGGTCCAGGAAAACTTCGGTTCTTAAACATAGTGTCGATGGTGTGGGGAATAAAGTGAGTCTGAAAAATGCATTTGCATTTGTTGGTTACATTGATGGATAAAGTGGAACGTATTTCTTATTTCATGATAAAAATAATGAAATAAACTAAATAATTTAAAAATGACATTATTATAAAAAACTCCAAGGTCCAGCCCAATCAGGTTATACGCAAAGGTGACGTTGAACTACGTAGCTATGTGTAATGTACAGGTTTTCGACTCTTCCGTTCGATGAGACCAAAGCAAGCATTTTTCAAGCCCTGGGTGAATCTGTTTTCGTTGTTTGATGATGTATATAATTTTTAAAACAACATCCGTTTCAAGATGATAAAAATAAAATTTTCGAATAATCGAGGATGAGAAACACTCTCAAGCGATCACATATCCAAATTATCGATTGATAAAAACTTCGATTCGCAGCATTGGTATATGCTACTTTTGAACTTATTTTCCTACATAACACCAAAACACAATGCCAATCATCCGATTCCGATTGAAATTCATTGTTCACATAAAATTGTTGTTAGTTAAGTTCACATTAAAATGAGTCGATTCCAAAATTTTAAAAGCTATAGACGATAACAACTCGCCTACGTTTCACACCTGAGAAGTTATCAAATGATAATTCCAATAATTATCGAATGAGAATGATTCTGCACAATCCTGGCTTATAGTGTACCGCTGCCATCATAACCGACGCAAACTGGAGCAGATACTTAGACTAAGCACCCGCCACTAAGTCTGTCTAAACACCCCGTGGCTCATTACAGAAAAGCCCATCGTGAAAGCTGGACTGCCAACGGCGTTTGATAGTCATCCTTTGGAGGAAGACATAGTAGACGCGTCAAAGAAATTTGACAATTTATTCATAAGAATTATTATTCCTTCACGTGAGTTGAGTCGAGCTTTTCGTTTATTCCGGCAGCCACCTAGAAATTAGCATAAATGAGCTTATTAAGTTTCCCAGAACGCATCCACTGCAGCAGCGAAGAAGATTACGAGCCCCTCTAATGGCATCAATAGATGTAAGCCGGAAGCTGCCGTCAAACGCCTCCAAGTTTTCGAGAGAAAATTTGCGTGTAAGTTAGCAGAAACGAACTGCACCAGTTAAAAAC
Organism: Armigeres subalbatus; assembly: GCF_024139115.2. Taxonomy (NCBI): domain Eukaryota; kingdom Metazoa; phylum Arthropoda; class Insecta; order Diptera; family Culicidae; genus Armigeres; species Armigeres subalbatus. The sequence goes on from NC_085141.1 coordinate 25,041,939, forward strand.
CCTGTAAGTTGCATTATTTGACATCTATGCTGGCTTGAGGTCTCCAGTTAGCCTTGCGAACAAAGGCGCAAAATCTGGAGATGGCGAAATCGATTCTCGATCCGATCTAGGATGTTTTCGGGTGATGAAGATTTTTTTATGCCTTTATTTGAGAGATTTTCAGCCCTTGGCTTAGTGTATCCACTGTATTTGCCACACAAGATGCATACTAATGCAATGGGCATAGAAAGCTTTCAATTAATAACTAAAGAAATTTCAATAGATTACTAATTTAAAATGCAGGCCAAGTTCCAGTTGGAATGTAGTGCTATAGAAAAAGAAACTCACCGAAACCGATTGACTGTTAGCAAGTTTTTACTAGTAAATATTATCTTAAATCTTATATTACTATCTCTAAATATTGTAACACACTGGAGTCGGTTTTCACGCGGAGGATATGGGCCGCGTGAAAAAAAAACAACGTAAAAAAACTGGGTGAATCCCATAATAAACTGAAAAAAAAACGCGGAACTCCCGAAATTCGTGTGAAAATAAATCACATAAAAAGCGATTTGTTTAAAAAGGATCGCATCAAAAACGACTTCAGTGTACATCGGGTATAAAGCGTTGACTCTTCCTTGATTGAATGGTCCAAGAAAATTAAAAATCCATCGAGAAACGGCTGAGATATCAACGATCAAAGTCTATCATATTTTCGTGACGTTTTTCGATTTTGTGCAATCGTAAAGTGTACCCCAATATTGAAAAGACAGACGTAGTTCTATGTCAAAAAATGATAACGAATTTGAAATTCAATCATAGTTGGCATTTGAAATGCCAGCATACTAAGAAGCTAATGAGAAGAAATTTGAAATTCAATCTCAGTAGGCTGACAGGAATTCTAGATGATTCGAACGATCATTCAGTGTTATGTTTTTGAGGCGTGAACATGCGAATTATCCTTCGGTGTTCCGCGCTTGTTTTCGTTGGTAAAAAGGCAAATCAGAAGACGGATTTGCTTGGCTACGACAACCTTCTGTGGCGTATCATACCTACCGACTGCGCCATTGTCGTAGCCAAGTAGTAGGCTGGATGAATTAGTAGCTGGCTGCTCCAGCCCTACATCGTACCAGCGAGATTTCTTAGCTCCACCAACACCGCCATCAAATCTACCATAGCCACCGTTCATCTCCATGTCTCCACCCGTGTCGACTCCCAGCCAACCATCGCGTCAGCCGCCCTCCCAACTAGCCACTCAGCCAGCCACTCAGCCAGCCATCCACCCAGCCACTCAACCAACCAACGTATTAGCAAGCCAAATCCATACACAAATCGAACATTCAGAAAACAAAATTTACAGAGCAATTCCCTATGTACCAACACAATCCTTGCGCATAATCACGTACAGATGTAGATAGTTTAAGTACCACATACGCAGAATTGTTACACAATATTAAAAACATAAATGAACACAAGAAACCCATAAATGAAGAGTCGGATGAACACACCATGAGATTAGACTGACAATATACCGATAGGGCACCATTGGTAGCCATTATATTTTAATGATTAGGGATATAGGTGAGAAGAGCGCCATTTGCCAGTTTTGTGATACCACGATTTGTAGTGTTCCGAAATGTAAGACTGTTTTAAAACACAAAACTTACATGATTTTAACACAAATAACAACAACATTAATTTCACAGAATGTACCAACATAAAACAATTCAGACAGTTATAGGTAGTTAGACGAAACGATAGACGTGAAACGACACAAATAATGTAAGCCAATATTTCCCTTTGTAAAACACACATAGTATATAAACTAAATTACAGTACCCCCTGAGGAAGACACAATCCCCGTGTCGAAACGTTGGGCAACGAATAAACTCGTTTCTACAATTAAAGACTGCGTAGCCGTAAAATAAATATAAAAGTTACAGTCGATCCTGCATCAATAGCTTTAAATATGTTTTATTATTATGTATGTTGTTGCATTAAAATGAATTGATAATATGCATTTTTCTAACCAAAAATCCGTTCAAAAGATCAAAAGAGGTTGGTTAGAGGATAGGCATAAAACCGTTACAAATATTTAACTAAAATTATGTCCTACTGGTCTGCAAAAGGTTCTGATTTTGTCACATTTCCTATTTTATCACCCCAAAATTCATCATGGGTGATGGGTGATAAAATCGGAATATTACTGTAATATCGTTTGGAAATAAAAATAACGGAACGGACACCTTTTGGTCTCCAAAAAAAATTTTGAACGATTTCGTTCGGAATTTAAAAACCCAGATTAATCCACCTAGTGTTGGTGGTGCCTTTCTCGCATTTAGTTAAGACATCAACCTTATATGGGGTTTATATGGTCCGATGTACTATTTTCTTCATAACTTTTAAACGAAATGACCGATCGTTATGAAATTCAATAGTGATCAACAAGGCTTTGTCCCCTGTCGAATGAAACTTGTTGCGAGAAAATCGGTTAAGGATTACTATACGAAAAGTTGTCTAATGTTTTCTATAGCTTTTGTGCACACACATACACACACACATACACACACACACATACACACACACACACACACACACACACACACATACACACATACATACACACGGACAGACAGACATGTGGTCAGCTCGTCGAGCTGAGTCGATTGGTATATAATACTAAGGGTCTCAGAGGCTTCTATAAAAAGTTCGTTTTCGGAGTGAAATGATAGCCTTTCGGTACAACTTAGTTGTACGAGAAAGGCAAAAAAGATAAAGGTTTAGTATTCCTTTTACCAAAGCAGAAAAAGATCCCATTCAGAAGCCCAAATGGCTCAACTCGGAAGTTCAAAAGTATTTCTTTCAAAAGTTTAAAAGGAATCCGTTCGAAAGTTCAAAATAATTTCGTTCGGAAGCCCAAACAGATTCCGTTCTGAAGTCCTAAAGAATTCGGTTCGGAAGCCTAAAGAATTCTGTTTTGGAATCCTAAAAGAATTCCGTTCAGAAGCATAAAAGGATTCTACTTGGACCTCTCAACGGAATTCTATTGAGCTTTCGAACAGAATCATTTGGGGCTTCCGAATGGAATCTTTTTGGAAAATCGAAAAAAGATTCATTTTGGAATTCTAAAAGCCTAAAAGACTTCACTCAAAAATTCAAAGTGATTCCGATCTTAAAGAATTCCGTTCGAAATCTCAACAGGATTTACTTTGAAATCCAAAATGGTTCCGTTTAAAAGCCCAACAGGATTCTGTTTGGAAGCCCAAATGTCTGTATGCAAGATACCGACTGGTGTAGGTACTTGGTGATGGCTTTGATTTCCTCAGAAAAGGTTGTTTGGCAACAGAAGACGGACTCAAGTCTGAATCTTGCACTGGTCCACTATTGGGAATTCTCATACAAATGGGCGGCCAAAAATATTTTTTCAATGAAAACTGTTTCTATGCAACATATATTATGTGAAGGAATATTTATGAACCTTTTTCAACCCTTTAAGGGCCATCGTTAACCCTTCAAAAAATGACACCCATAAAAAAAAAACTTTTTTTTAAATTTTTTTTGGGCAATTTTATATTGTTTGTTTCCAATACAGCATGCATAAAATAACAAACAAAGATATTTCTAGTCATAATGTTGTTTTTTAATCTTAACGAGGTATAGAGAATAAATACCACAATTTTCAAGTAAACTCTGATTGCAGCGTTCTCATGAAAGCGCAAATATGCGCAAGCAAATCACTCACTAAAAGGTGGTACTAGGGTTATATTTCAATCCCCCATTTACAGATAAGGGGACATTTGGAGACATTAGGTTTACGGGACCATTTTATAGCGAAGAATTATGATAATTAAAGTTTTCTTCTACAACTGTTTGATGATAATCTTTGCATGCAAAACAAAGTAAACTATCGGAAAGCTGAGGTTTTAAGCTTTGAAATGGTATATAAAACTTTATATTTGGAGTAAAATTGACTTCATAACATACAAATCAAAGTAAGGAATGATTTTCTAGTTTCATCGGCTTTTTTTTACTTCGCCAGCCCATATCATTTGACTGAATACACATAGCGCTTCAAAATTTTCCGATTCTCTTATCTAGGGTATATACTTTCATATGATACATAAATTAGACAAATTGGAAATAGTAAATTTTCCGTTTAATGGCCACCCTTTTCCCCATAGTGTGGTCATCGTTGAGCTTGTGTTGTAGTACATTGGACGGGAAGGCTTCGGCTGTGATGCGCTCAAAGATGTTGTAAACCCCCTCTGTGGTTTCCGCTTGCAACAGCCATCATCGTCGTCTTCTGCACGCTGCTTTGAAGCCGCCAGCTTTGGTGCCATGCCTCTGGTTTTACTCGCTTCGTTTCAGTCCGGTGAGGTGCATTCGGTACTAGTGCGCGAGTCATTCACTGTTGGTTTGTTTTTTTTTTCTGATGTTCGTGTTAGGAATGCATGAACGGGATTGGTTTCATCTGAAATTTTTACTGGCTTAGACAAGAATTGAAATTTTCAATAGTTTATACTTAATAATCTTTAGTTTCAACGAAATTGACAAATTTCTGGAGAGTTTCCGAGTCGATTGATGTATAAATCTTTAGAAACCATCGAAAGATAAAGTGCGTCATTAGTATTAAGGGCTGTCCACAAACCACGTAGACCAAACTTGCACATTTTCAAACTCCCCATCCCCCTAGCAGACTGTCATAGACTTTTACAAAACCCCTCTCCCCTTGAAGTCAAATTTTAAATTTTACATGAATAATGTCATGTTGGGCATTTCAAAATAATGCGAAGGTCTATCACGTGTTATTGCAAACGATAATAGTAAAAAAAACCCAGATTAATCCACCTAGCGGCGATGATGCCTTTCTCGTGCATCGTAAAATGTACTGAAAAAATCACATAAGAAAGGTCAAAAAAGCACTTTAGGTGAATAGATCGCATATTTTCTATCATTTTGCATGTTTTTGCATTAATTACTATGCATCCCACCATTCTTGAAAAAAATTTTTTTTTTCGATTTTGAAATTTTTTTTTCCAAGGGGAGGGACCCTTGGGAAAAAGCAATGATTTTTCAATAATTCCGAAATGCAATGTCCGATCGGGCCAATTTTCAATAGCAAACAATGGGATCGCATTACCCGTCGAATGCAAGTTGTTGCGAGTAAATCGGGTAATGATAAGTTCCAAAAAGTGTATCTACAAAATTTGTACACATACACACATACACACACACATACACATACATACGCACATACAGACATCACCTCGATTGGTCGAACTGAGTCGATCGGTATACAACACTATGGGTCTCCGGGCCTTCTATCAAAAGTTGTTTTTTGGAGTAGTCCTATAGCCTTTCGGTACAACTTTGTTGTACGAGAAAGGCAAAAACATTACAACAAAAGTCTAATTTCAAACAGAACAAAATCCAACTAATCAAAAATAAATTTGGAGCTAAATCAAATTCAATTCTCTGTCCGACTGCTGAAACCGGATCTCGAAACCAGCTAATGGAATTTCCGGTGTTTTCGACTCCTTCCAGAGCTGTGCGCCATCGTAGCCATCATTTTTTGCATCGGCACGCCATTGATGGAAAAACGAGAAGAATTTCACGTGGACATTCTTAAGAATCATTTGTTGAAATCCAAAGAATTTCGGCATAATTCCGAAAAGTTTCAGCAGAAAAGAAAAGAAAGAGTCGAGAACAGAAAAGTCAGCAGAAAAAAATTGACAGCTATATCAGTCGAACTCTAACCATGATGCACCTTGATGGCAAAAACAAACTCCGCAACTTCAACATCTGCCATTAGAAAACTGTATTATGTTGATATAAAAGATGAGAAGGTTTTGCGCCCATTTGAGAGAGAGTTTTGTTCGCTCAACTCAAAAGGGCTTTTCCCTCCTCTCTAAATTAATTAAAAAATAAAATAAACGCCGGAAATTTCTCGAAAACAATTATTTGTCTTAACTTTTCTTTCATCACAATCCGAAAAAAAATTTAATGCAAACGTTATCTTGTGAAAGTTTTAGATAAATTTCCATGAAAACAACTAAAGCTTATAAGAAATCGCTAGGATTTTTATGAAAACTCGAAAAATTCTTGGTGGGAAATCCAAATAATTTTCCGAGGAAATTTCCAGTTTTTCTGTTTTATTTAGAAGTTCCGAAGAATTTCCATTGATAATTCAAAGAAATTCCATTTGCGAAGAAATTGGCGATGACTTTTTTGCTATAACTCCCTCCCCATCCCACCTCGTAGACCAACGTAGACTTTTTTCGCCCCCCCCCCCCTCCTAAAGAGTTTGCATAGTTTATGGACAGCCCCTTAACAGAACTGTAAGATGTTTTTTGGGTGCAAATTTCCAGGAATTTAGAAAACAGGAAAACTTCCCCTGTAATTTCCCTTCTTGTCCGTTTCAGACTAAGGTAGGTGCGTTACAGGTGTCGCACCAATTGCACTTTCACTTTTTTTTTCTGACGGATGCTGCTATTAACAGAATTGCCAGTTGTTGAGTTGGTGGATGAAGCTGAATTGGTATAAATCGTCCTATTCGCCCGGGTCGTTGGGTCTTTTTGGACCAATGACCCAGATTGGATTCCCCGGGGTGCCCAAAAAGCGGCCTAAGGAGATGGAAATCTTTTGACTTGCGATACACGCAGCATCTATTATCTGATGTGGGTTGATCTGCTTGGTCGATTCGCTACTACTCGATGCGATAGCTTGAATTTCACACCGTCTGTAGGGAATGAATAAAGCGTTCTGATAACGTTAGACAAGACTCACTTGCTTCCCGCGAAGTCCTAGCTGGAATTAACTACCTCATATCTTGCACTTAGTAAAATGCATCCCTCGTTCGTCTATCTCCAGGCGCCGAGTAGTATTTTCCTGTTTCGGTGTGGGAAAAATCGCACTGGGGAGAGGGCCTCGATTGCCAGGGAGTGTGAGCTGTTTACTGGGTATTGGGGTCAACCCAGTCGTACCGGTGAGGCATTGACGTCCGTCCAACACAAATCCACCCCTCTGGTGGTGTCGGTAAATACAAACAAACGTTGACATCCGGTTTACCATTGCCTCGACTACCCAGGACTCCGTGGATGCTTTGTTAGTCCTAAACCATTCTCAGATGCCGGGGTCGGTTTGGAGGTTCCCGTTGGCGTATAGCGCGTCTGGTCTTAAGACGCCTTGACCTTCGGTATAAGGCGATTACTCAGATATGTAGTAGTAGTGTTGGATATTCTTGGTTGGCTAAGGTTTGGCGGAAGGTCTACCTCAAGATGAATACACCAAGGGTGTTCCAATCTGCCAAATTTACGATTCAGCCATCTTGGATTTTAGTATGGGAAAGCCAGCCGGTTTGTTGTCGTTTTGCACTGAAAATGAATTTTTCACCCCCGCCTTCTTCTCTTTCATATACTTGGCAGGTTGGAGCACCTAGTAGTGTATTCATCTTGGTGAAATCTGGGGAGGACGGTGGAGATTTTCAGCTGATGGCAGCGACAGATCGAGATGCGCTAGACAATAGATTGGACGGATGACCAGTGGTAGAAATCGAATCTGTTTAGGGCGAACCATGCTTTCGGGGGAAGACAGCTCTGCTGTCCCGTTGCCTTTTCAGAAGATCATTCTGCATACTTAATGATTGAACATTAAGAAGGCGCATAACGGAGTAGAACGGAAACATCGTCTGCTACAAGTGATATGATGGTTGAGTCGGAAGACTTGTAGAGACCAAATTCTTTTGCGTAGTTTCGGAGTAGAATCCGTCAACCTTTTTCTCCAGCTGAATGATTCTTCTGGCATGTGGAAAGTTGGAATGTTTCTTGAAGAAATTCGAAATAAAAAAATCAGCAGATTTTTAATTGATAATTGATAATTGAGAAGAATTTCACAAGTAAATGCGGAATAGTATCCCTAGAAAACTTGGATTTTTTGCATACAGATTCGGTAGATTTTTCCGTAGAGTTTTGATAAAATTTCCCTCTGCAAATTCGGCAGAAAACATGAAATCATTTTCACAAAAATTTAAAAGAATTCGCTGATTGAATTTTGAAGAAATTCTCATCATAATTCGAATAAAATTTTCTATAGATGTTTGGAATAATTCCTACTTGAAATTCAAAAGGATTGCTCTTAAGATATATTGAAGAATATTTGCGAGTACTTGAAAGAATTTTTGTGGTAATTCGGATGAAGTCCTTCTTGTAAATTTCTTTGTATATTCACAAGGATGTTTCCTGTTTCTGAAGAATTTAAAATATTTTTCCATGATATTCAGTTGTTTATATGTTTGTTAGTGACTAACATTTTAATTAATATTGCAATAAAATAATGTTTTAGTGATTCTATTCCCAATTAAAAACTGTTCGTATTCATAGTCATTTGGCGAACGAATCAACCATATCATCTGCCCTCGGCCCTCGGTATCCAGTGATGTACAAAAACCGCTCAACCACAAATTTGGGATAAAAATATTGCAAACTCCCGTCTCCTGGAGGAGAACCCCACCCTGCGTAGCCATCGGTCATCTATCCATCCACAAATCGTTTCGGTTTGACGCCTCAGTGACGGAACAATGCTCTTTATTCGGTGCCCACGCTCGAGCTCGTTGGGAGGCGCCAATTCTCACGCAAATAATTCAATAGAGCGCAGCAGACCCGCCCCGGTTTCAATGCGGGATCAGAGCCCGCGTCGACCATTTGGGAATTGCAAATGTGTACTAAATCAACGGCCACCCGAAGCACAACAAAGCCCCGCACACGTCGTTGTTGTGATAGTGGTCCTAAGCTTGAATTGGCAATTGTGTCGCACGAGAATTGTTTTCATTTGAAAGTGCCTAATCAAATCGTATTAGGGGTTCGGTTGGGAAATGGTTTTACCGTTGTTCGGAAAACTCACTCGTTAAATATTCCAATGTTTCTGCTTCAGGTGGTTTACTACACAGATAGAGTGAATCCGAAATTCTAAAAAATGGTGAAATTTCCAGAGACTAGACTTCGCTCATCTCATTTTCCGAGATGTTGAAATGTTGTTATAAGACTTTTGAGTTTATATCGTGTTAAGTAATCATTGCTCGACTTTCGTATTAAATGGAAATAGTTCTTTACTTGACCACGCTGACGTCATATGCAACCTCAATCCTGTCCAGTTGAGACTCCACGAATCGAGGCACCAAAGCAGAGCAGTATGAAATGGTAATCATCATCCACTATCCTATGAGTGGACACTAGACTGGAGCACATTTTTTGGGGATGATTTTTGTGCATCTGTTTTGTAATATTTTTATATTATCGAGAAGGAACCACAAACACGTGTAAAATTATAAATCCTTGCAGAAATAATTATTTTTCAATTATTAAAAAAAAAACCTTAAACAATTACTTCTTATGTGTGTGTATTTCTTCGAGAACAACGTTTTGGTAATTTGAATACCATGGACCAGTTTAGTATAGATAGAAGCTCGTTCGGCTACATTCGAGTGCTGTTGCTCCTTAGCTTTGTAGGTAGGTAGTGCGGAATAATTCGGGCTGATCGAAAGTAGGTCACCTGACCAGACCAGTCAGTAGCCGGCGATATTAGCGGAAGCATTGCGTTGTGGGAAAACGGATGTGATTGAATCAGTGGTATCTACAGGGAGAATCATTCAAATGAATCGCTTTCTGTTGCATTCCATTTTGTTCAACAGAACTAACGGATGAAATGTTGGAAACGCGAAATCTGATTGCATAAGGTTTGTAAGGCTCATATGCATGGACTTGACTTATATGGCAGAATAACCAAACAGTTACATCCGCTAGTTGATGAAAGAGAATCTAAGAACTGAGGGGTGGCTTGAATAGCAATTTGTGAAGCTATTGCTGAAGGAACTCTAGAAGGGATATTCGGAAGAGTTTCCAAATAAATTCTTAAAATAATTATTGAAGGAATTTTCGAAAAAAATCTCCTAATGAATTTCTGAAGGTATTCCTTGATTAATTTGCGGATGATGTTGGAAGAAATTCCTTGACGAATTTTGTAATAAATCGCTCTAGGAATTTCCGTTGAATTACTTAGAGAAACTTACTATGCAATTCCCGAAGAAATTGTTGAAGGCATGCCTGAACGAATTTGTAGATGAGTAACCGACTTAATTACTGGGAATTTTTTACCGAAAGAAATGTCTGGAAGATGTTACGAACGAAATTTTGGGTTAATTCATAAAATATCACCTGAATTTATTCTCTATGAAACTTCTGGAGAAAGTTCCGAAGCAACTCCTGAATTTAATTCCCAAAGAATTCTTGAGATTATCCGAGAAGTATGATGGTGGAACGAGTGCAATCCCGATATTTTAGAAATTTTTCAGCTTGAATTCAATTCCAAATATAAAACAGGAGTTTGTTTGCCCGGATTTTCGAAGCAACTCTCGGGGAAATTCCTGGAAGAATTCTCGAAGGAGTTCTTGCAGGAGTTTTTGAAGTAATTTCCGAAAAAAAATCCTGTGGGAATTAAGGAAGAATGTAAATCAAAATTCCAATAGGTGGTTGTTTGTAAATTCCATTGGAAATTTATTATTGAAATCCTTCAATAATTCTTGAGAAAACTCCTTCAATTCGTTTGAAATTCTTTTAGAAAATCTATTCTAGTTGTTCTTCTTGAATTATTTCAAGATTTCATTCGAAAATTTTCTTCTGATATACATTTGAAAGTACAACCTTGTAAAAATTCTTTCCTAAATACCTGACGGAATTATTCTGGAAATTGTAGAAAGATTTTTTTCCGAAAAATTAATAAAGAATGAAAAACAAAATCCAAAAGGATTTTTCGAAGGAGTTTCTGGAAAAAAAAATCCAAAGGATTTCCCGATGGAATTTCGAATGAGATTTCCAACGAAATTTTGGAAGTAATTACCAAAGGAATTTTCAAATGAAATGAACGAAGGATTCCTAAAATAGTTTCCATATGCTTTTCTTACGAGATTCTCGAAATAATGATCAAAGAGCATTCAAAAGGAATCGCCGTAGGTTTATAAGAATTTCTGGAAGAGTTGTTAAAAAATCCGGACTAATACCCGAAGAAATTCCTAAAATAATTTCCGTGAGAATTCCTTGATGAAGTTTTGTAGGAAATTCCTAAGAAATTCCAAGTACGTATTCTTAGAGTTTCATTTTCTTATGCTCCAAATAAATAAAAAATTATGACTAGATGACTTTCGGCTTAAGGTGCTATTTGCATAAGTGGCATTCCAACAAATGGCTTCCCGCCGAATAACTATCCAGCTTTTCGCGCATGGTATCCGTCTCCGTACTTCTTTGACATCTGAATTTGGTTTGACATTTCGATTACCCTCTCCCCTCATCCGGGAACAGGAGGAATACGGAATGTCAAACCCAAGCCAGATGTCAAAGAACTACAGGGACGGATACACTTTCAAACCCACAGAGCTGCCATTACCGTGCGCGAAAATCTGTATCGGTCTGAATATACTGTAAGGGCCATTTGGTCGGAGGCAACAAGTTCAAAAGGAGTTCCGAATTTATTATCTGGCCGAAACCCATCTAACTAAAATGTCGTTTAGCCGAAATGGACATACGGCCGAAAATGCCAAACTGTTTGTTTGGTCAAAAAATCGTTTGTTCAAATAAGTAATTTCACCAAGCATTACAATATTGCACATATATCAATCACCGGCATGCTTAATGCTAATTACATTAGATCTGTTTTAACGTTGCATTTATTTATCAACTGTCAGAAAATGATACTCTTAAACAGTATTACGAATGCAGCGATGCATTACTTGTGCTTTATATTAGCGGTTCTCAACTTTTTTTTTTGAGAGGTGCCCCTTGGATCTTTTACATTAATTGAGGTACCCCCTTTTTTCTGTGAATGAAAATAAACGTAACTTATAAGAAACACTTAAAATAGACCTTAAAATTAACGGGATATATGGCTCACCATGAAGTTGGCTCAAATTTTCATTATTCCGTGAAACTTCCCAATACAAACTTAGTTTATACATCAAGCTTCCTAAAGGAAGGTTCGGAACCACTTGAAAAGAGGCCTCTTAAAAGGAAGCATTCGAGCCGCTTGGAAAGAGGCTTCCGAGATGGGAGGCTTACAAGCTTCCAACAGGATTCTTATGGCTAATGATAGCTCTTGAAAGGAAGCTTCCGAGCCACTTGAAAGGAGGCTACAAGGCCTCTTGAAAGGAGGTTTCCGGGCCTCTTGAAAGGAGGCTTCCGGACCTCTTGAAAGGAGGGTTCCGGGCCTTTTTAAAGGGGGCTTCCGGGCTTCTTGAAAGGAGGCTTCCGGGCCTCTTCAAAGGATCCTGCCGGGCCTCTTAAAAGGATTCTGCCGGGCCTCTTGAAAGGGACTTCCGGGCTTCTTGAAAGAAGGCTTCCGAGTCTCTTGAAAGGAGGCTTCCGAGCCTCTTGAAAGGAGGCTTCCGGGCCTCTTGAAAGGAGGCTTCCGGGCCTCTTAAAAGGATGCTTCCGGGCCTCTTGAAAGGAGGCTTCCGGGACTCTTGAAAGGAGGCTTCCGGGCCTCTTGAAAGAGGCTTCCTGAGCCTCTTGAAAGGAGGCTTCCGGGCCTCTTGAAAGGAGGCTTCGGGCCTCTTGAAAGGAGGCTTGAGCCTCTTGACAAGAGGCTTCTGAGCCTCTTGACAAGAGGCTTCCTGAATCTCTTGAAAGGAGGCTTCTGAGCCTCTTGAAAGGAGGCTTCCAGGCCTCTTGAAAGGAGGCTTCTGAGCCTCTTGAAAGGAGGCTTCTAAGCCACTTGAAAGAAGAAGCTTCGAGCCTCTTGAAAGGAGGCTTCTGAGCCTCTTGAAAGGAGGCTCTGAGCCTCTTGAAAGGAGGCTTGAGCCTCTTGAAAGGAGGCTCTGAGCCTCTTGAAAGGAGGCTTCTGAGCCTCTTGAAAGGAGGCTTCTGAGCCTCTTGAAAGGAGGCTTCCTGAGCCTCTTGAAAGGAGGCTTCCTGAGCCTCTTGAAAGGAGGCTTCCAGCCACTTGAAAGGAGGCTTCTGAGCCTCTTGAAAGGAGGCTTCCTGAGCCTCTTGAAAGGAGGCTTCCTGAGCCTCTTGAAAGGAGGCTTCCGAGCCTCTTGAAAGGAGGCTTCTGAGCCTCTTGAAAGGAGGCTTCTGAGCCTCTTGAAAGGAGGCTTCTGAGCCTCTTGAAAGGAGGCTTCCTGAGCCTCTTGAAAGGAGGCTTCTGAGCCTCTTGAAAGGAGGCTTCTGAGCCTCTTGAAAGGAGGCTTCTGAGCCTCTTGAAAGGAGGCTTCTGAGCCTCTTGAAAGAGGCTTCTGAGCCTCTTGAAAGGAGGCTCTGAGCCTCTTGTAGGGAGGCTTCCGAGCCTCTTGAAAGGAGGCTTCCGAGCCTCTTGAAAGGAGTCTTCCGAGCCTCTTGAAAGGAGTCTTCCGAGCCTCTTGAAAGGAGTCTTCCGAGCCTCTTGAAAGAGGCTTCCGAGCCTCTTGAAAGGAGGCTTCCGAGCCTCTTGAAAGGAGGCTTCCGAGCCTCTTGAAAGGAGGCTTCCGAGCCTCTTGAAAGGAGGCTTCTGAGCCTCTTGAAAGGAGGCTTCTGAGCCTCTTGAAAGGAGGCTTCTGAGCCTCTTGAAAGGAGGCTTCTGAGCCTCTTGAAAGGAGGCTTCTGAGCCTCTTGAAAGGAGGCTTCTGTGCCTCTTGAAAGGAGGCTTCCTGAGCCTCTTGAAAGGAGGCTCTGAGCCTCTTGAAAGGAGGCTTCTGAGCCTCTTGAAAGGAGGCTTCTGAGCCTCTTGAAAGGAGGCTTCTGAGCCTCTTGAAAGGAGGCTTCTGAGCCTCTTGAAAGGAGGCTTCCTGAGCCTCTTGAAAGGAGGCTCTGAGCCTCTTGAAAGGAGGCCTGAGCCTCTTGAAAGGAGGCTTCCGAGCCTCTTGAAAGGAGGTTTCTGATCCTCTTGAAGGGAGGCTTCTGATCCTCTTGAAAGGAGGCCTGAGCCTCTTGAAAGAAGGCTTCTGAGCCTCTTGAAAGGAGGCTTCTGAGCCTCTTGAAAGGAGGCTTCCGAGCCTCTTGAAAGGAGGCTTCCAGAGCCTCTTGAAAGGAGGCTTCCTGAGCCTCTTGAAAGGAGGCTTCTGAGCCTCTTGAAAGGAGGCTTCCGAGCCTCTTGAAAGGAGGCTTTGAGCCTCTTGAAAGGAGGCTTGAGCCTCTTGAAAGGAGGCTTCGAGCCTCTTGAAAGGAGGTTTCTGAGCATCTTGAAAGGATGCTTCTCAGTCTCTTGGAAGGAGATTAACTCCGAGCGTCTTGAAACGAGGCTGCTGAGCTTCTTGAAGGAAGGCTTCTGAGCCTCTTGAAAGAGGCTTCCTAGCTTCATACAGGAGGATTCTGAGCATCTTGAAAGGAGGCTTGTGAGCCTCTTGAAGGGAGGCTTCTGAGCCTCTTGAAAGGAGGCTTTGAGCCTCTTGAAAGGAGGCTTGAGCCTCTTGAAAGGAGGCTTCTGAGCCTCTTGAAAGGAGGCTTCTGAGCCTCTTGAAAGGAGGCTTCCTGAGCCTATTGAAAGGAGGCTTCTGAGCCTCTTGAAAGGAGGCTTCTGAGCCTCTTGAAAGGAGGCTTCTGAGCCTCTTGAAAGGAGGCTTCTGAGCCTCTTGAAAGGAGGCTCTGAGCCTCTTGAAAGGAGGCTTCCTGAGCCTCTTGAAAGGAGGCTTCTGAGCCTCTTGAAAGGAGGCTTCTGAACCTCTTGAAAGGAGGCTTCTGAACCTCTTGAAAGGAGGCTTCTGAACCTCTTGAAAGGAGGCTTCTGAGCCTCTTGAAAGCAGGCTTCAGGCCTCTTGAAAGGAGGCTTCCTGGCCTCTTGAAAGGAGGCTTCGGGCCTCTTGAAAGGAGGCTTCCGGGCCTCTTGAAGGAGGCTTCCGGGCCTCTTAAAAGGAGGTTTCCGGGCTTCTTGAAAGGAGGTTTCCGGGCCTCTTGAAAGGAAGCTTCTGGGCCTCTTTAACGGAGGCTTCCGGGCCTCTTGAAAGGAGGCTTCCGGACCTATTGAAAGGAGGCTTCTGGGCCTCTTGAACGTTGGCTTCTGAGCCTCTTGAAAGAATGCTTTCGAGCCTTTTGAAAGGTGGCTTCCGAGCCTCTTGAAAGGAGGCTTCTGAGCCTCTTGAAAGGAGGCTTCTGAGCCTCTTGAAAGGAGGCTTCCAGAGCCTCTTGAAAGGAGGCTTCCTGAGCCTCTTGAAAGGAGGCTTCTGAGCCTCTTGAAAGGAGGCTTCTGAGCCTCTTGAAAGGAGGCTTCCGAGCCTCTTGAAAGGAGGCTTCTGAACCTCTTGAAAGGAGGCTTCCAGACCTCTTGAAAGGAGGCTTCCTGAACCTCTTGAAAGGAGGCTTCCAGAGCCTCTTGAAAGCAGGCTTCCTGGCCTCTTGAAAGGAGGCTTCGGGCCTCTTGAAAGGAGGCTTCCTGGCCTCTTGAAAGGAGGCTTCCGGGCCTCTTGAAAGGCGGCTTCCAAAGCCTCTTGAAAGGAGGCTTCTGTGTCTCTTGAAAGGAGGCTTCCGGGCCTCTTGAAAGGAGGCTTCCGGGCCTCTTGAAAGGAGGTTTCAGGGCCTCTTGAAAGGAGGCTTCCGGGCCTCTTGAAAGGAGGCTTCCGGGCCTCTTGAAAGGAGGCTTCCGGGCCTCTTGAAAGGAGACTTCTGGCCTCTTGAAAGGAGGCTTCCGGGCCTCTTGAAAGGAGGCTTCAGGGCCTCTTGAAAGGAGGTTTCAGGCCTCTTGAAAGGAGGTTTCCGGGCCTCTTGAAAGGAGGCTTCCTGGTCCTCTTGAACGGAGGCTTCGGGCTCTTGAAAGGAGGCTTCCGGGCCTCTTGAAAGGAGGCTTCCGGGCCTCTTGAAAGGAGGCTTCCGGGCCTCTTGAAAGGAGGCTTCCGGGCCTCTTGAAAGGAGGCTTCGGGGCCTCTTGAAAGGAGGCTTCGGGGCCTCTTGAAAGGAGGCTTCCGAGCCTCTTGAAAGGAGGCTTCTGAGCCTCTTGAAAGGTGGCTTCTGAGCCTCTTGAAAGGAGGCTTCCGGGCCTCTTGAAAGGAGGCTTCCGGGCCTCTTGAAAGGAGGCTTCCGCGCCTCTTGAAAGGAGGCTTCCGGGCCTCTTGAAAGGAGGCTTCCGGGCCTCTTGAAAGGAGGCTTCCGGGCCTCTTGAAAGGAGGCTTCCGGGCCTCTTGAAAGGAGGCTTCGGGCCTCTTGGAAGGAGGCTTCCGGGCCTCTTGAAAGGAGGCTTCCGGGCCTCTTGAAAGGAGGCTTCCGGGCCTCTTGAAAGGAGGCTTCTGGGCCTCTTGAAAGGAGGCTTCCGGGCCTCTAGAAAGGAGGCTTCCGGGCTTCTTGAAAGGAGGCTTCCGGGCCTCTTCGAAGGAGGCTTCCGGGCCTCTTGAAAGGAGGCTTCCGGCCTCTTGAAAGGAGGCTTCCGGGCCTCTTGAAAGGAGGTTTCCGGGCCTCTTGAAAGGAGGTTTCCGGGCCCCTTGAAAGGAGGTTTCCGGGCCTCTTGAAAGGAGGCCTCTGAACCTCTTGAAAGGAGGCCTCTGAAGCTCTTGAAAGGAGGCTTCGGGCCTCTTGAAAGGAGGCTTCCGGGCCTCTTGAAAGGAGGTTTCGGGCCTCTTGAACGGAGGCTTCCGGGCCTCTTGAAAGGAGGCTTCCTAGCCTCTTGAAAGGAGGCTTTCTAGCCTCTTGAAAGGAGGCTTCCGGGCCTCTTGAAAGGAGGCTTCCGGGCCTCTTGAAAGGAGGCTTTCGGGCCTCTTGAAAGGAGGCTTTCGGGCCTCTTGAAAGGAGGCTTCCGGGCCTCTTGAAAGGAGGCTTGCGGGCCTCTTGAAAGGAGGCTTCTGGGCCTCTTGAAAGGAGGCTTCCGGGCCTCTTGAAAGGAGGCTTCCTGGCCTCTTGAAAGGAGGCTTCCGGGCCTCTTGAAAGGAGGCTTCCGGGCCTCTTGAAAGGAGGCTTCCGGGCCTCTTGAAAGGAGGCTTCCGGGCCTCTTGAAAGGAGGCTTCCGGGCCTCTTGAAAGGAGGCTTCCGGGCCTCTTGAAAGGAGGCTTCTGGCCTCTTGAAAGGAGGCTTCCGGGCCTCTTGAAAGGAGGCTTCCGGGCCTCTTGAAAGGAGGCTTCCGGGCCTCTTGAAAGGAGGCTTCCGGGCCTCTTGAAAGGAGGCTTCTGGCCTCTTGAAAGGAGGCTTCCGGGCCTCTTGAAAGGAGGCCTGGGCCTCTTGAAAGGAGGCTTCCGGGCCTCTTGAAAGGAGGCTTCTGGCCTCTTGAAAGGAGGCTTCCGGGCCTCTTGAAAGGAGGCTTCCGGGCCTCTTGAAAGGAGGCTTCCGGGCCTCTTGAAAGGAGGCTTCAGGCCTCTTGAAAGGAGGCTTCCAGGGCCTCTTGAAAGGAGGCTTTCGGGCCACTTGGAAGGAGGCTTTCGGGCCTCTTGAAAGGAGGCTGGGCCTCTTGAAAGGAGGCTTTCAGGGCCTCTTGAAAGGAGGTTCCCGGGCATCTTGAAAGGAGGCTTCCGGGCATCTTGAAAGGAGGCTTCCGGGCCTCTTGAAAGGAGGCTTCCGGGCCTCTTGAAAGGAGGCTTCAGGCCTCTTGAAAGGAGGCTTCCGAGCCTTTTTAATGGAGGCTTCCTAGCCTCTTTAATGGAGGCTTTCGAGCCTCTTTAATGGAGGCTTTCGAGCCTCTTGAAAGGAGGCTTCTGAACCTCATGAAAAAAGGCTTCCGAGCCTCTTGAAAGCAGGCTGTTGAGCCTCTTTAATGGAGTCCTCCGAGGCTCTCGAAAGGAGTGTTTCGAGCCACTTGAAAAGAGGCTTCCAAGTTTCTGAGAAGGTGGGTTCCGAGTCTTTTGAAAGGAGGTCTCTTAAAAAGAGGCTTCCAAGCATCTTGCATCAAAGTTGCGGGGATGTAAATCATCGCATGATTACCCTGCCGAAACCTAGCGACTTGTTGTTGCATGTTCCAAGTTTCCATTCATGATCCTTCATTCGTCGCCTGGGCGACAATTGCCGATTGTATCGAGTCGTATTATCTTCTATGGTGTTACAGGTAGTTTTTTCGACCTGCGCAAACTTCCTGTCTCGCAGGAGGGCCATCGTGTTAGGTCCCAACACCAACACTTAGGCTAGTGCTCTTTGAGTGGCACTTGGTCGCTTTGGTTGTGCCTGCTTGCTATTACATGTAGCTTTTTAAAGAAGTTTAACAAAGACCACTGTCAAGCCCGACAACTCGTAGTGGCCTCAGGCGGAGTCGTCCACCCCTTTGACATATTTTCTGCTGCCCGTAAAATTTGTCACACGCTAAACCTGATGGTGATTTTCAGGTGATTTATTTTCACAAATAGCGTAAAAATATATTGTTTTTGTTTGGTTACTTTTTCTATGTGCTATTCTAAGCTGAACGTGATCAATATCAATATTGGTTAAGAACCCTGTTGGGACAAACTCGCTTACATTGTTTTTCATCGTTTCCGTTTTCAGTAATGCCACCCTCCTATTTTGTGATACAATATCAGCTTTTAACATACATACACTGCACACATACGTACGTACACCCAACCCAAATGTGTCGTGCATTTTTCCATTACTTCCCTACCACAGCAGCAATGAACCTACAATTCACGAACGAAAACTGAACCAAAGGGATAAAATTTGTAATCGGTGCTTGGCTTCAAACCCGAGAAAAAAAGATCAAAGAAAGCCCGCACACATTCCGGAGCGAGGAGCTTCGTTGTTCAGCAGGTCAAAGGAGTGAGCGAGGTGACGAGGTTGGTTGCAAAATTGAACACCCATACTGCTGAAAAGCGCCAGAAAACGGGAAAATGTAGTGTCATCAGCAGTGGTCTTATCCTTCTTAAATCCGGTGCTTTAGTGGGTCACAATGGCGGAAATGTTTGCCTTGACGTTCGTCTGTGGTGGTTTCGGATATAAATCCCCGGATCGGATGAATTCTATTGGAAGTGATACAAGCTGCCCTGTGGGATTCGATTTTTCACTAGCGTCAGCAGTAATTTACGTCAGTTTCACCCCCGCCCGTTGCGCAACGTTAGAATTCGAGACTATTTATAGGATTAATCTCATGTGAGGTGAAGCCATCGTGAAAATTTCCCAATGGAATTCGAACAGTGAGCAACGGTAAGCCATCAAATATTCACCGAAGTTATTATTCCGGAAGAGTTTCCATTCCTGCGCAACAAAATAAGTAAAATGTAAGAAAAGGTAAATGTGTCTGTTTTTCAGCGGAACAATATCCTCAAGAGGGAAATTAAATGACGTCAGGTGTTCCAACGGTCGTTGGCAACTACTTCCGTGAACTGTGTCGCACACAGACGACAACGACGAGCACAGCTTCCTGGCCGTGATTGCACCGACCGAAGAGGTTTGCGTTTTATGGTATGTCGTAGAATTTTACGGGGCTTCGTGGCGGATGCCGGAGCAAGTTTTCCATCCGCCGTTGACGGTGGGAAAGGAGTTATTGAGTCATCATTTTCCCGGAACAGATTTGCTCGAATCAGAGAATTTTGGCAAGGTTTTATGGGAGAGCTTCCAGGCAAAATTGGATGTCGCAGGCAGTCTTTTAAGTTAAATTGGATTTTATAAGCAGAAGAGATTGGATGATTGCATCTATAATACTATGAGTGGGTCGGATCTGAGTTTGATTAGATATTGAGGTAATTCTTAAAATTGAATTTGCTCTACATCGCTTGTACTATCTGAAAATCTCCCTCAAATTTGAAACAAAAACCTATCTTAAATAGAACAATTTCCCTGTGTATTGTTTTACACTGGTTTTACTTTCAAGCGGCGTAATGATTCTTTTTTCTCTGAAATACGAACATTAACACTAACAACCTAGCAATGAACAATGTGAGATTAGCCTCGTCAAATAAACCCACCATAAGCCTATTACCCTGCATTCATCACATGAAGCAACGGTGTAGATCACTTACATACGACAAGAAACCCACCCGCCTGGTTCACGTCAATATTTGTTTCCTATCACGATATTCCCCGGGGGTTCAACTCCCTCCTACATGGTACACCTTTATTCGATTTCTTTACTCGACGTAAAAGAAAGTGCAACATATGATTTGATTCCATATTTTCTTTGCAACTTAATGTTTTCTGAATAAAAGGGTTCCTTGTCTTAACTACGAGAAACAACAGACTGATTAAAACATCATTAGTTTTTTGGTACACATTCTGTAGATGTCGACAGCTCAGCTCAGTAGAAAATGTTGTGTTTTAAAATGTACATTACTATAATCGACCCATTTCACATGTTATTCCTTCGTGTTGTCGTATGTTTGACCCCGCATCTACATCTAATCCATTTGGAAACCTTTCGCCATCGTATTCCTCCTACGCCGCTTCATGCCCAAATCCCCGCAGGTACGGAGCTAATCCACGGGAAGTGTAAACAAAAGAACTGATTTCAAAAAACCCTTTTGCCGACTCTCGTTTTCCTTCCTCCAACGAACTGCTTGCATCGCTAGTTATTATTATGATGGTCACACCTTTGCTCGTAGTGCTAAGACAAACTGGTCGTCCGTCGACGACGACTACGACGAGCGCTTGTTCGATGATTCAATAATGGCATTAACTTTTATGGGTTAGACTTCGCCGGTCTCGGGCCACGTGTGCCGCCGTGCTGGGATTACGGGGCGGAAATCGAATCAAAACTAATCTTAGCCATATTTTTCATTTCTCTTGTTTTTCTTTTCTTTCTCGCTTACAGGTTAGTATGCGGTTCCTTTCGAATGTGCAGCCCCGGACTCATTCGTTGATTCATGGCACGGGTAAGCAACGAAACCCCTACGGCTTCCTGAATGAAGTTGGAGAGGAGGTCCCGGTGTGCTTCCAGTCCAGGTGATTTATTGTGAATCGGTATTTATTTATTCTGCATAGAGATATGAGGAAAGAAAATAATTTTGAAAAAGCATTCGTTAGTTTTGTTAGGGCTCTCGAGCTCAGTAATATTTATTAATGGTGGTTGGGGTCTGTTTCAAGAATGCCATACATTAACTGGCGTGGAAAATCAATGTTTGAAATTGGAGAGGAAAAGGTGCTATAATAAAAAAAAAACAGCATTAGACCAGTAGTTTCATGACCTCAATTAGCTTAATTCAACTTAAGTGAGTGTTCAAATAGTGCATTCTCTGTGTCACATAATAAATAAAATAATTTGATGGGCAGACATCAAATTTTCTAATGGCAGGTTTATTCGTCGCTTTACGGTCTGTCGAGCATACAATGTGGCACGATAACATAGATAATGTTTGTTTCCTGCAGCAGCATGATATTTTGGCAAGATTGATCATGTGAAGTAAATAAAATTGTGCCACTTTGGTACAGATTTATCATATTAAAACCCATTTTTCGTCATTGCAAAAAATAGCGTGTGCAACTCGTTACAAAACTCGATTTTTTCAGCACTCGTAGTATTTATCCAACTCGGCAAGTCTCGTTGGATAAACGTACAACTCTTGCTGAAAAAATCATCGTTTTGCAACTAGTTTCTTAATTTAATTTCTTAATTTTGATTATGAATTCTAAAACATATTTTTTGTTGCGTTATCACATCTATGACCATTTGTTCAGCAAAGCATCGAAATATTTAAGTTGGACCCCCGGGAACATTTTCTCGAATTTTAAGCTAAAATCAATGCCGCTTCTAATTCAGTTGCTAGCTTAAAATAATAAATTTGTTCTGCATTTGTTTGACTAGTATCCTGGTCGCAGAAACATAAAAACATAATTGTATTAAGATATAAATATTTCTGTTCTAATAAACTACCATCCGCTTCAAAAAAGACTGAAGCAACTACATCAAAATGAGCACATGTACACAAATCCGGTCAATAAAATTTCGAACGACCATTCTTTCGAAAATCTTCGAGTTAATCGCAAGGTATGACGCAAAACAGTTGATCAAATTCCTATGGAGCTTTTTGCTCTCGCTATATAATTCTGGCACAGAAAGATATAAAATTATAAAACTTAAGAATCTTTGTTACAATGACAGAAAAATCAACAACGCATTCCATTGAAAGTATTAGGACAAAACTTAGGCAACCTTCGCACTCACAACAGAGATTGCATTAAAGAAATATTTTTATAATCCTTAAAAGATCTTGTTCCATTTAATTTTTTGGCGATTTCATAAGGATCATCGGAAAACTCTTTTGTGCCTGCATTAGTCAGAATTTGTTGATAAGAAAATTATTTTGAGCTTTTTAGTGGAATGTTTTCACCTGTCATAAGACGAGTTTATACAATCCCATTGAATTCCACCACTTAATTGTATCTTGACAGATACGTATTTCGACCTCAAAAGTAAGGCCGTCTTCAGTGTCTCGTACTTGACTCGACTGAGTTTAGGTCTAAGGTCAGGAAAATCATTCAATTACGACATCAAACATTAAAATTTTAAGAAATGTCTCTTCTCCGTGGAAACTTGATGTTGCTGAGAGCTTGGAAATCTACCGACAGGTACAAACGCGATTGTTGAATAAAGATCAAGGAAATGGTAGCTCCTGGCTCTTCAAGTTTATACCTAAGCATTAAGCACATCAAGCGAGTAGAAATAAGCACCGTAGAAAGATAAGTACCTAGATAAATTATTATACCTACGCATAATATAAATAGTGTAAGCTGCGATCATTTTCTTCAAGTCGAGTCAAGTACGAGACACTGAAGACGGCCTTACTTTTGAGGTCGAAATACGTATCTTAAAAAAAAGAACAAGTCGAGTCAAGTACGAGACACTGAAGACGGCCTTACTTTTGAGGTCGAAATACGTATCTGTCAAGATACAATTAAGTGGTGGAATTCAATGGGATTGTATAAACTCGTCTTATGACAGGCAGAATTCGTTTTTTAGGATCAAAAAAAATAGATTTAGAAACCAGTTCGTATCAGAAAACATTTCTTTTGCAGCACAATTCAAATCGATTTGGTTGCTTCTCAAGTCTCTTTGATTTTGCAGAGAAATCTCTCACCTATTCAGAAAACCACAATAAAGCCTCTTCCTAACGTCAGTAACTACAAAAACCCTATGTTATTCTGGAATTTGATTTATGACTCAAAAAAACACCTTAGGATTCCAAATTTGTGTTCATCGGTACTTAACTATTTCAGCACATAGCATACATTTTGGAATTGCATGAATACTTATATTGATTATGACAGAATTTCGTAGAATTTATTCCACATCTAAAGAGTTTCAAAAATTTCAAGTTTAAAAAAAATCGAGATCTTTATGCATTAGGTAATAATGGAAATGCTTGAAAACTTTCAGAAATATACTCATATCGAATTTCATTTATAGATAATTCGAAGATAATTCGAATGCATCTTAGATTACACACTTATCCACATTTAGTAACATGGAGAAGACAAGTTGACACAGACACAGCATTTTGAAGTAATCACAGCATCATTGGAAATCAATTGTATTATTCGCTATTTTTTTATGTTAGTTCTAGGACGAATGAGCGATAAACTTAGTCAAACAATTTCTATTGCAATCCATGCGCACAGTGCTTTAAATCGCCTTTGAAAATTACATCCCACCAGTTGGTGCCATGGCCCCCCCTAGACCGAGACTCTAGTTACGCCTATGCTCTCTAATAAAAAAATAACATGTTTTCACCAATTTTTGCTAATTCATCCGTATAGTGTTCTAGTCGTTGCGAAAATGAAAAAAATATTTATTTGGTGTTCGGTGGCTCATGCGCTTGTATTGCGCTTTGCTCCGGTCGAAACAGGTACGATCTTCAATAGTTTACAGTTAGCCATCGAATGGTGCTGTGCGGGACTTTGGAAATTGGCCAACGGGTTGAGAAACTGGATCAGGGTTCAGGAGATAGCATTGCGGACATTTGCGATACACAAAATTGGCGATTGTCTTTCCGTTAACTGGCCAGAACTCTTGATGCATTGTAGCTAAAGTTATACGAGGACCGGAATGCATGCATTGTTCGTGATAGTGCTGTGTAAATGAGTGTTAATGAGGCGTGTGAGTGGGTGCTTTAAGGTGAAGGTGGGTTGAGTACCAAAACAAAGCTTTGAAAGTATTTGTACAATAAAAACTGTCATATACTGTAGTAGTATTGGTGTCGTATAAAAAAAAACAAAGAATATTAGTAGGGTGGTTCAAAAAACGACCCAGCACCACCACGCTCACTCGATTCCGTCCCATGCTCCGAATGTCCTCCAAAAACCGATTTGAAAAAAAAGTGGTTAAGCGCATGCCGGTTCAAGTTTGTATGAAAACTAGTATGGAAACTAAACCTTTTATTACACTGGCTACAGTGCCTCCCCTCCATACGCTGCACAGAGGAGTAACTAGAACAAATTCGTGGACAAAACCCAAAAAAAAATTTTCAACATTTATGCATTTTTATATTTTTTTTAGATACTTAAAAACATTCTGCATACTATGGCTGTTTCAGAAGTGACGCAAAACTTTGTTACATAATATAATTAGGGCTCAAAAATGAGGTATTGAATTGGATTTTATCTACATTATTTGTGGAGTATTTGGAAAATCTGATTTTTACACAACATAAATGTTATCAACAAGCTATTATTAGTACACAATGAGTAGATTATAGTTGTATGTCTCAATTTTGTTCATGTTTATAGTCAAATTATAAATTCTATGTTTCAGGTGATGACCTCTTGAAAATCACATTTTTTTTCTATTTTTTATGTTTTTCTTCAGAGGAAAAGTTAATCTATACGGCAAGATCCGGCAAAGATAAATCACTTGGGTGTAACTTCAAGATATGGACTAAGCATTTCACGTGAAAACCCGTCCGCAAACGTCCGCAAATTAGATTCTGAGCTATTTGAATAAAATGCGATTTTTCATCATTTTGAAACAAAATTTTGACATTTGTTCATAAATTACCACATATAACGAATCCGGAAAAAAATAAAAAGCATGCTATTTAGCATGCATTTTGTCAAAACACAAATAGAATAATGGGTCTCCCATGAGTTGCGTTGATATCTTTTTTATATTGAAATCGCTTATCTATAAATTCTACATTGTAGAGAAATCTGTTACACCCTAGATTTAGGATGAACCCAAAAATTGAAGTGATCATAATTTATGAACGGTGCCTTATTATGATTGTTTCGTCATGGCTAGCTATGATATTTTGTGTGCTTCAACTCGGACATGGTAATTGTTGTTGTTTCAAGCCATGGTATATAGAATACAGGTGATTTATATTTTTTACTACAGGCTTCACCTTTTCAGACCCGAATTTTTAAGGTTAAGGTTTAAGTTAAGGAGAAAAGAGTGTTCAAGCAAAAAACAGTGTTTACTTTTGTG
Organism: Armigeres subalbatus; assembly: GCF_024139115.2. Lineage (NCBI taxonomy): Eukaryota > Metazoa > Arthropoda > Insecta > Diptera > Culicidae > Armigeres > Armigeres subalbatus. The sequence goes on from NC_085141.1 coordinate 25,067,184, forward strand.
CATGCGAATTTATACAACCATTTTTCTTTTCGGGTCTTGTGCATGGGTTTAAATAGGTTAAATGTTTTTTTCCTATTTAAATGTTAGAAAATCCATTTAAGGATAGAGCTTTAACTACGGGTTTCTTGCTACTTTGTGAAATATAGCCATTTTATAGAATCGTTCGCGTAGCGGAAGCAAGAGGTTTTACACCAAACGCAAGGTTTTATTTGAAAACATATGTATTTTAACATTTTTATCGGTTTTACACTGTTAGGTGAATAGATTTAGGCAAAAAATTGCATTTTCCTGCATAATTGGCAATTATAACTTCGTCCTGAGAATATCAGGCCCAAATAACCGCCAAAAAAAGTTTTGGCCAAGAATTGGCTTATTTACTCCTATGTGCGCTGGCGAAAAGAGAATCCACATTGCTGAAAGCAACATTCCAGAGACTTCACTGAAAGAAAACCGCACCGCAGAAATGATTCATTGATTACGTAACGCAAAAATAGCATTTCATACCCCACTCACCCCCATGTCACACTTTTTGTATGCCCCTGGTGCGATAGTGTAGACTAGACTAGACTAGCAGTATCTGCCCCTGGTGCGATAGATATCACAGACAAATTCTGGGTATTTTGTTGAATTGCACGTTTCACTGATGGCTTCTGAGAAGCCTAATTATCATGCTAAAGATTCGCAACCTCGATTAAAATCGACTCGCAACTATTGGAACGACCATTCAATATGGATTGTCTATGGAGTTGAAGCTCTTGAATATTTCATCCAGTCATATGGTCTCCCCCCTCGCCAGGGCCCAATGACGAAGCACCACAATCAGAATAATGTTAAATTCAATCTCGCCATATAAACTGTCATACAAGCCTGAAACGACTTGTGCACGGTAAGCCTCTATTCAAGCCAGCCCAAACCATCGGATGACATCCAAACCATCACAAATCACAATCGACTGAGCGGGAGCAAAATTATTTTTTGAGCCACCCTAATTATTAGTTTGCTGCTGCCGGTGCCGTTGTTTACACTCGCTCCGCGATCAGTTTTTAATCTTTTTTTCGGGCAAAAATAGCAGTTTATATTAAGTTTTCGGTTTAAACAAGTGACTGATTTCGAAAAGTGATGTTTAATTTGCATTCCATCAACATTTCGGGCTCCTCATGTGCGGAAAAGTGAGTGAAAACTTAATTTTTTCAGTGCCCTTTGAGAAGAAGTGAAGTGCAGTGATAATCCCACCAAATCGCGAACGGCTAATAAATTGGCACGAAACTGCTGATTTATGATATTATTCGAGCCGAAATGCATGGGACTCTTTGGATAAACATGTTCATTATCACGGGAAGTGAATAAATATGCTGTGAGCAGGTTAGTAATTTGAATATTAAACTTTTGTTCGATGCTGTTCGATGCATTCGAATGTTGGTGGGAGAGGAGTGTGGGAGGTGTGGGGTTGGTCCGTGGAAGGTCCGGTGCCATATTGGCGGCCATCGTGGTACTCTTCCAACTATGTCCTTAAGTGGTAGTTCTCGGAGGAGTGTTCAAGTCGTCCACCAAGTCGAATGATTCCCTTTTCGTCAAGCAACGAGCCAAGTAGTTTCAATTACTTTTTGGAGACGATTCGAGTTTTTTTTTTGACGTAGGACTACGTCTGTCTTTTCTATATAGGGGTACACTTTACGATTGCGGAAATTGGGGACCGTCACGAAAATATAATAGACTTTAAACTCTAATATCTCAGCCGTTTCTCGATGGATTTTAATTTTTTTGGACCATTCGATCAAGGATGAGTCATTATTTTTATTTATTCAGAATAAGGCCGAAGAGGCCTGTGCGGTATATAAGAGTCTTCTCCATTCGGCTCGGTCCATGGCTACACGTCGCCAACCACGCAGTCTACGGAGGGTCCGCAAGTCATCTTCCACCTGATCGATCCACCATGCCCGCTGCGCACCTCGCCTTCCTGTGCCCGTTGGATCGTTGTCGAGAACCATTTTCACCGGGTTACTGTCCGACATTCTGGCTACGTGCCCGGCCCACCGCAGTCTTCTGATTTTCGCGGTGTGAACGATGGATGGTTCTCCCAACAGCTGATGCAACTCGTGGTTCATTCGCCTCCTCCACGTACCGTCCGCCATCTGCACACCACCATAGATGGTACGCAACACTTTCCTTTCGAAAACTCCCAGTGCGCGTTGGTCCTCCACGAGCATCGTCCAGGTCTCGTGTCCGTAGAGGACTACCGGTCTAATGAGCGTTTTGTAGATTGTCAGTTTGGTACGGCGGCGAACTCTATTCGATCGGAGCGTCTTGCGGAGTCCAACGTATGTACGATTTCCAGCCACTATGCGTCTCCGAATTTCTCTGCTGGTGTCATTTTCGGCAGTCACCAGTGAGCCCAAGTACACAAATTATTCTACCACCTCGATTTCGTCACCACCGATGCAAACTCGCGGTGGGTGGCTCACATTGTCTTCTCTTGAACCTCTTCCTATCATGTACTTCGTCTTCGACGTGTTGATGACTAATCGGATCCGCTTAGCTTCCCTCTTCAGTTTGATGTAGGCTTCCTCTATTTTCTCAAAGTTACGTGCCAAAATATCTATGTCGTCGGCGAAGCCAAATAGCTAGACGGGCTTATTGAAAATTTTATCACTCGTATTAATCACCGCTCTTCGTATTACCCCTTCCAAAGCGATGTTGAATAGCAGACGCGAAAGACCATCACCTTGCCGTAACCCTCTGCGGGTTTCGAAAGGACTCGAGAATGCCCCTGAAACTCGAACTACGCACATCATCCATCGTCGCTTTGATCAACCGTGTCAGTTTATCCGGAAATCCGTGTTCGTGCATTAGCTGCAATAGCTAGTCCCGATCGATTGTATCATATGCGGCTTTGAAGTCGATGAATAGATGATGTGTGGGCACGTTGTATTCGCGGCATTTCTGCAGTACTTGGCGAATGGCGAACACCTGGTCCGTGGTGGAGCGTTCGCCCATAAAACCCGCCAGGTACTACCCCACGCATCCCCTTGCAGTTGGTGCTAGTCGACGGCATAAAATTTGAGAGTAGGCGGCGTTCAGCAATGTGATTGCGTGGTAGTTGCTACAATCCAGCTTATCGCCCTTTTTGTAGATTAGACACACGACACCTTCCATCCACTCCTGTGGCACAACTTCCTCCTCCCAAATCTTGGTATTGACCCAGTGCAGCGCTCTAGCCAGTGCCTCACCACCGTGTTTAAATAGCTCTCCTGGTAGTTGGTCAACCCCAGGGGCTTTGTTGTTCTTCAGCCGGCCAATCTCCTCCTGGATTTCCTGGAGATTCGGAGCCGGTAAGATTATGTCCTGCGCGCGTTCTCCCAGGTCCATCACCATACCGCCATCTTCGTCTGCCACATCGCCATTCAGGTGTTCTTCGTAGTGCTGCCGCCACCTTTGGATCACTTCACGCTCGTTCGTAAGAAGGTTCCCGTTTATGTCCTTACACATATCAGGCTGTGGCACGTGGCCCTTACGTGAACGGTATATCTTCTCATAGAACTTTCGTGTGTTATTAGCGCCGTACAGTTGCTCCGTCTCTTCACGGTCTCGATCTTCCTGCTGGCGCTTTTTCCTCCGGAAAATCGAGTTTTGTCATACCAGTCGTTTCTCTGATCCGGGGCACCGTGCCAAGTGCAGCGGATGCGGTGCTACCAATGGCCGATCAAATATCTCTCCAGCCATCTTCAAGAGACGCTGCGCCTAGCTGCTCTTCCGTTGGGAGTGCCACTTCCAGCTGCTGCGCGTATTCTTGGGCTAGTCTACCGTCTTGTAGCCGCCCAATATTAAGCCGCGGCGTCCGACTTCGACGCGTGTTGTACACCGTCGAGAGTTTTGAGCGCAGGCATACTTCAACGAGGTAGTGGTCGGATTCAATATTCGCACTGCGGTAAGTGCGGACGTTCGTGATGTCGGAGAAGAATTTACCGTCGATTAGAACGTGGTCGATTTGGTTTTCCGTTTCTTGGTTAGGTGATCTACATGTGGCCTTGTGGATATTTTTGCGGGGAAAGAAGGTGCTTCGGACTACCATTCCGCGGGAGGCTGCGAAGTTTATGCATAGTTGGCCGTTGTCATTCAATACGGTGTGCAGACGATCCGGTCCGATGACCGGTCTATACATTTCCTCCCTTCCCACCTGCGCGTTCATGTCACCGATGACGATTTTGACATCCCGCAGTGGGCATCCATCGTATGTCTGCTCCAGCTGTGCGTAGAACGCTTCTTTCTCGTCGTCGGGTCTCCCTTCGTGTGGGCAGTGCACGTTGATGTTGCTATAGTTGAAGAAACGGCCTTTAATCCTCAGCTTGCACATCCTTGCGTTGATTGACTGCCACCCAATCTTACCCAGCACTATGATGCCGGTTCCCAGCTCGTTGGTGGTGCCACAGCTTTGGTAGAAAGTAGCCGCTCGATGCCCGCTTTTCCACACTTTCTGTCCTGTCCAGCAAATCTCCTGCAGCGAAACGACGTCGAAGTTGCGGGGATGTAATTCATCGTAGATCATCCTGTCGCAACCTGCGAAGCCTAGCGACTTGCAGTTCCATGTTCCAAGCTTCCAATCGTGATCCTTTATTCGTCGCCTAGGTCTTTGCCGATTATATCGAGTCGCATTATCTCTTATATTGTTCGTAATTATTGGTTTTCCAGGCGGCTTATTGGGCCTGCGCAAACCTCCTGTCTCGCCGGAGGGCCATCGTGTCAGGGCTGTTTAGCGTCCCACCTAACACCAGGACTTGGGCTTGTGCGCTTTGAGCGGCACACGGTCGCTTTGGCGGAGCCTACTTGCGGATACATGCAGCTTTTTATAGAGGTTTAACAGGGCCCACTGTCTTCTGGCTTCTGGTGAAGGTTTCCGCTACCTGTTGATGGTGTTGGTTTGCGTGGGAGAACTATCAGATTCGTCAAATCGTCGTTTGAATCTTTGTTTACAAAAGCAGATAAGTCGTTTTGAAAATTTTGTCTTGAAATCACTAAAATTTGATTTGAATGTGAGCTATATATAAAATCAATACCAAATTTTCAAAACAACTTATCTGCTTTTGTAAACAAAGATTTAATCGTCGATTTGACGCATCTGAGAGCACGCCCACGCAAACCAATACCACCAACACGTAGGTGGAGGCTTCTGCTATCTGTTGATGGTGTTGGTTTGCGTGCGTGCATGTTTTTTAATTTTTTTATGGGCCCTCTTATTCGATTCTATTTGATGCCCTAATACTCTGGACAAATTTTCAACCAAAAAGGTCAACGTTTGGGCGGTTCTAAACTCGTTGGAAGATCATATGCATAAATGTATGCAGATACATCCAAAAACAGTGATTTGCAGTTGGACAGCACAATTTACGATGAAGAACTATGAAACTAATTCACTGCCGCTAACCGCAAGTCGAGCACATCTGTATATGGGCCTCCATATACAAATGTGCTCGACTTGCGGTTAGCGGCAGTTCAGGTCTTGAAAAATTTAATACAGTGGGGTTTGAGCAAATTTTGTTTATTTTTGTTCGAGACAATTTTGATATCGACATTTTTTTTATGACACATGTCTTAGAAATGCATGAAGGGATATGATGTTATTGTCGAAAACCTGCCTGGTATAGAGAAGGGTCATTTGGCCGAATGTCACCTGACCGAACAACACGTTTTCTTGAAAGTTACTTCTTCGCACTTTTGCACTGATTGAGGTACCCCCTATTTTTTTTTTGCTGTAAATGAAAATAAGTGTAATTCAAAAGATATATGAAAAATTGAACTCAAAATTAATGGAATACACGACTTTTTTTAAAGTTGACTTAAATTTTCATTATTCCAAGTACTTGGAGTGAAGCTTCCGAGCCTCTTTAAAGGAGGATTTAAGTCTTAATCTCGATCGATCAACTTGAAAGGAGGCTTCTAAACCTCTTGAACGTTGGCTTCCAAGCCTCTAGAAAAATGAATTCTTCACTTCACTTCTGATCCTCTTGAAAGTAGGCTTCCGAGCATCTCGAAAGAGGTTTAAGGCCTTCTTGAATGAAGGCTTAAGGGCCTCTTGAATCGAGGCTTCTGGGCCTCGTGAAAAGAGGCTTCCAGGGCTCTTGAAAGAAGACTTCCGTGTCTCTTGAAAGGCGGCTTCTGAGTCTCTTAAAGGTAGACTTCCGGGCCTATTGAAAGAACGCTTACCTACAAGATGCCCGGAAGCCTTCTCACTGGTGGCCAAGAAGTTTTCTTCCTAGAGACCGGAAGCCTCCATTTAAAGGGCTCGGAACCCTCCTTGAAGAAGTTCGAAATCTTCTTTCAAGAAGCCCGGAAGCTAACTATAAATAAAATTAAAATGAAGAAATAAAACAAAATGTATATTTATCCTTCATGAATTACTCCACAAAAATTCTCCTATGTGCTCGTTCAGGAATTTTGCCCCTCCAAAGGTCAGGGAAATTCATCTCGCACGAATTTCGTGGAATTTCTCCCCCAGAAATTAAAATGAATTAAGGAAGGAATTTAGGAGTAAAGGAATTTGGAGGAATTTATACTTCGAGGATCCCGGCGAATTATTCACCTAATCCTAAAAATTCTATATCATTCTCTCTCTAATAATTACTCCCTCACGAATTATGGGAAATTTATTCTCCTTGTATTCTGAATATTTAAAAAGTTCCTTTTATAAGGATTCCTGTGAAATTGTACTCCCCTGGTTTGTACTCTCAGTTTTTTAATTCACTCCAAGAAGTTCTAAGGAATAAATAATACGTGTTCCAGAATTTCTGGATGAAAACTCCTGGAGAATATCCATCATCAGCTGCTGTAAATTTCTGTAGGATTTTCTGACCAGTTGACCAGTTTTTAAACTGCGAGTTGTCCGAGTAGATTCACTATTTTCGCATTCCTATGTCATAACCCTGACATGAAGATGCTCAGTCATAACATAGGGAAGATAAAAAAAATTTACACCGTACCGTCAAATGGATCCAGTCACTTTCTGCATGGCCTTGCTCTATGGCCGCCAGGCTAAGGAAGGCATTATTCGAGATTTTTAATAGTTTTTTCACTAGGAATTACAAACCCTTCCGGACGAACTGTTAGAAAAATTCATGAAGACATTTCAAGAGAAGCGTAGTATAAATTATGGTTATTGCCATTAATGCACGAGGCATGCAAATAATAGGTATTCCAAAACAAGTATTATTTGTCAACACCGACGAAATGATCATTTTTTATCGCACCGATCCGAAACGCCGCCGCCGCCGAGAGCAACCGCGGCGTGGCGCCGGGTAAGACGCCGCTGCAGTTAGAAAATTGCGTTCACGGCGCCGCCGGTTCAAAGTGGATCGCCGTGGATCTGGGCGCAGAGGTGTGGGCCGCCGCGCCACGTCATCGTCGCCGACAGTTTTTTGGCACGCCGCCGCCGGCGATAATTTTGCATCGGCGCGCCACCATTTAAAATTTGTCGCGCTGGTGATCTATGATTTTCCACGCCGCTTCAGAATTGAATAAATCCACAGAATTTCTCGTGGAAAATCCGACGATTCAATGGAATTTCCGTAGATTTTTCCGGTTGATTACGTTAGAATTCCAGATAATTTTTCGTGGAAATACCAATGATATCCTTAAAAATTCCATACAATTTTCCGTTGAAATTTCGAAAATCCCACCGTGAAAAGTAAGATAAACTTCGAGTGTAAATTTCGAAGGATTTCCCGTTGAAATCCAAAAATATCGTTGAAATAGATTTTTTGAACGGAGAAGAGTCGTTTGGCAGAAAGCCATTTTGTAGAATGCAACAATGTCCAACAAACAATGGAGGAGAATAAAGCGCTTATGTGACTGTCATTGTTTCGAAGATGGTCTAGTAGTCTAGAAATTTAAAAATATCAACGTAGAGAGAGAAACCTGAACAAATTATGACCAGAACACTTCGAGATAAGGAGGTTATCGAGATGTAGAAGGCCCGAGTATATGTAGATTGAAGGGACCGAGAAAACCATCGACATAGGAAGAGATGTCGATATATAGAACATCGACGGAGACGAGCTAGCCTAGTGCTGAAAGTCTCCTTAATGAAGATACTAAAAAGGAAAAAGAACATCGAGATGTAGATTGTCGAGTGTATAGCTAAAATTCAATCTCTATCTGGTAAAAGAGCGGTAAATTCTCTTCGTTGACTTCCCCTCTTTTAAATAAAAGTAACAAGCAGCCCAACAAACAATTTAAGCTGAATAAGCTGGTTTTTTGGCTGAAGAAGGCAATTTTTGGTTGAATAAATGCTCTATCAGCTTCCAATGTTTGTTGGAAGAAAATTTTTCTGCACACATTTGGCTGAAGCCCATCTAGTCTAAAATTACTTTGCCGAAAATGTCATTTGATCGAACAGTTCTTTTGGCTGAAAAAAAAAACAGTTGACCGAATAGCTCAATTACCCGAAAGAGTCATTTGACCGCAATAAGCATTAGACCGAAAGCATCGTTCGGCTGAATTGGTAATTTGGCAGAAAATGCTGTTTGACTGAAATATTTGTTTTGTACAAAGTACATTTTCAGCCAAACGACCATTTCCACCAAATTAAATTTTCGGCCAAATGATCTAGTCGGTTAAAGGACTTTTTCGGCCAAACGACTATTTCGGTCAAATGACATTTTTAGCCAAAAGAAAAACTGTTAGAGCAAAAAACTTTTTCGGTCAAATTACCAATTCGGCCGAATGAGGCTTTCGGCTGTTTGTCGCTTTCCGCCAAATGTCATTTTCGGTCAAACCATTTTCGACCTGATACCGTCCTGGACAAACGTTTAATTCGGCCTAATGAAATATGGCTAGGAAACTTTTGGCCTGACCAGTTATTAGAATAAATGCCTTTTAGTCGAATGATTTTCGGCCATACGACAGGTAGGCCATTTGGCCGACAGACAGAAGGTCAAAAGGATTTGGCCGAAACAAACTATTAAGCCAAAACCCATCCGGCCGACAATTTTATTTAGCTGAAATAGACATTGAGATTCTCACGTCCGAATGTGTGACTGGCAATAAAAGGAAAATAAAAACTCCTAGATAGTGCAACACAGCAAAGCTTGAGTTAAAATGAGTATATTTCCATATATGTTTTGACTCCTTTGCAATCATTGTGATGACCCGATCAATTTTTTAGGTTATGAGCAGAAGAAAAACAAGCATGTATTTACACATGCCGAATTTAACATTAGCGTGCGAGAGCAAAACGTCACTCATCTCTAAACGGCCGAAAATGTCATTCAGCCGACTGGCCATTTAACCAAAAAAGTCGTTTGGCCAAAAAATTGTTTGACCGTAATGGAAATTTGGTCAAAAATTATATTTGGCTAAACGGGTGGATATATTTGATCATATTACCGTTCTGTCAAACATCCATTTCGGCCTAACGACATTTCTGGCCTTATAACCTATTCAGCTAAACGATCATATCAGCCAAATGACGTATTAGGAAAGAGTGCTTTTTAGTCCAATTGCCGATTCGGCCGTATGTTGCTTTGGCCAAATGAAATTTTTGGCCAAACTGTCGTTGTATAACCGTTTTTCCCAAACGTTCGTTTCGATCAAATATAATTCGGCTGGATGATTTTTGAGTTCGTTCCAGAGTTCATCAGATTTTTCCGACGAAATGCAAAAGATTCTTCCTTTGGAGTCTTGAAAACATCCAGAAAATATGCAGAAAAAAATTAAAAACAAACGTTGAAAATCTCCACGCCGATTCACGCCGCCGCCGGCTGAAATGGCTTTCGGCGTGACGCCGATAACGCCGCTGCCGCCGAACAAAATTCTGACAAACGCCACCGCCGACTATTTTCGGACCGGCGCACACCTCTATCTGGCCGAAAGTCATTTGACCGAACATGTCATTTGAAATGTTAGAAATGAGGGGTGAGAAGTCACAATGAGTGGCGAAAAATGTGGAGTGAGAAGAAGCTCACTTCTCACTTCTCACTTCTGACTGTAAAAAATGAGTAGTGCGAAGTGAGAAGTGTGACGTCTCACTTCTCACTTTTCACAGTGAGCAGTAAAGAAATGAGAAATGAGTAGTGAAACATCTCACTTCTCACACCTCATTTCTCATTTCTTACTGTAAAAAGTGAGAAGCGCGAAATGAGTAGTGAGACGTCTCACTACTCCCTTCGCACTTCTCACTTTTTACAGGTGGAAGTGAAATGAGGTGTGAGAAGTGAGACGTCTTACTTTTCACACCTCATTTCTCGCTTTTCGAATAACCTATTTGGCCAAATGTCCTGCTCGGTCAAATGACTAAAGTATCAACAAAAGTTGGGATTGTTTGTTAGACTTTGAGTAACGTAGAAATCTGACCTTGAAAATGCTCCAGAATGTCTAAAAAGTGGGATACAGTAGATGGCGGGCATAGAACAGCTTTCAATAAAAAACTGACTAAATGCTAATAGAATACTGTGTTGGAAAGCTGGAGAGTTCCAGTTGGAATGTAGAGCCATTGAAAAAGACGAATAAACTTAAATGTCAGATTGCACTTCATAATCAGATGCACTTTCATTGTATCTAACGTCGACTGAACTGTAAACACATTGCACTTATCGAACGGTTTGTGTAAATTCAGAGCATCCTGAAATCTGCGAATATTTAATGTTCTGCAAAATTAGCCGCTAAATGCCCGCTTTTCTATACTTTCTGTGCCGCACAGCAAATTTCCTGCAGCGCCACAGCGACGTTAGAGTTGTAAAAATGTAGGTACATTATTCGTCGTACCGTCGTGCTGAATCCCACGAAGCCGAGCGACTTGCAAATCCTTATTTCGGAAGCTCAGATGCAAATCGTAATCCTTTTTTCGACGCGTGGGCTTATCTTCTTCCATGTTATCAATCAGTGAATGCTTCTTCTGCGTTCATTTCAATGTATGAATCCAATTCTAACATGTGATTCATGTTAGCCTGGAAGTAAACCTAATTGAAATTCAACAGATTCGATCATTTGATTCGCATAATCGTCTATTGATGAATCATAAATGCGATCATTCGGCCGTGCTATCGTATATCAATCAACTCCTCCAAAACACGCCCAGCCCAGAGGTGTATGACAACAAAGGCAACACAAGCGGCAAAATGACTAAGCTCGATTGGTGTTCGTTGTCTCATTCAATCACTCGTTAGGTCCCTCGGTCTTTCTCCTGTACGATCTCCATGTTCTCCGTCTCGGAATGAAAAATAAACACATCAACCGTTTTCTAAATATGAATGAAGTTAGACAGCTGTCTCGGTGCGGCAATTCTCGATTGTCGACTTCAGCATTCCATCGCAGCTAAACCTTCATCTGCGGCGGCAGATCATTCGGAACGGCATCGGCAGAGCAATTGCATCGCCAACTTGGAATGCCACGGCGAATCACTTATCTTGAATGGGATTATGATGTTTGAGACAATCATTGTTCGTTACAACAATCTACCATTTGCTTCCGTTTAGCTCAACGAAATGCGGAACGAGACAATTCTCGCATCCTCAATTTGAAGAGTCCCGGTTCCACTTTTCTTTTTTTCTGCATCAGCTCTATCAGCCTACGCCCATCGTAATGGAATCGAAGAGGTGAGGATGGTAAAAGGCGTACCGATTTGTGGAGAACTGAAATTAGCATAATGGCATCGCATGTCACATCAAAATGTTCGTTCCATATCCTTGAATCAGCCAAGGTGCATGGTTTGGAAGTGAAATCCTAGAGATTTTTTTATTTCCCTGTAAAGTCAGGTGAGTCGATTTCGATTAAAACTATTCATACTTCATTCGAAAAATCTAACGTCAGTCTAATCGTATCATAGGCTCACATGTTATGCCTAAGTCAAAAGAATAATTCTGAGAAGTGCAAATTGTACCCCACTCCCATCCTCATTGAAGACATCCGACTGTGGTTTCGCACACCTTCCGATAAAATCGCAGAAAAGAAAGTCGAAGAAAAAGCGAACGGCTTCCTTTGGCTCGAGGTACCAAAGGGAGTTAAGCTCCAGCGCCGCATAAATAAGGAAATCGATTGCTGAAAGGTGATTTGTTGAAGGTCGAAAAATAAGACACTTTTTCTTCTCAACGACCGCAGCAGCAGCAGCGGCACCAGATCGGAAGTCGTTATGGGTGTCCTGTGAATAAATCCTGCCGTGAAGGATGTCGATTCCGTGCCGGAAGACGAAAGCATCCTATTACGGAGGCACAGTATTGCATTATTATTCATTGAGGGTATTTGCCTACATTACGAGAAATGGTCCCCCCGGGGAAAGTGGAGTGATGTGTCATTCGGCGAAATCGGGACATGCAGGTTGTCTACCGACCGTACCACATCGCGCTGTTTTAAATCGGTAGGTGCTTGAACCCACCTCTTAAACGACTGGCAACCGAATGGAGATGGATCGGTGGCTGGCACATGGAATAAATACTGTGGGTCATATTTTAGAATTTGGGAAAATATTTTTTTGGTTAAAAAAATCAAGTACTTCTTGTTTTTCTTGTATACAATATTCGCCACAAATTGTCCCATAATGATTTGGAACATTTTTCCTGACGTCCAATTACCTTCTTCGGCAATAACATTTCAGCAGCAAAAGGTTTTGTTTGAAGTACAGTTACAGCCTAATAATCCCATTGAAAACTCAAAGATCATTTTTGAACCCGATAACACCTGGAGGTAAGGCGAAGCTCGTTGAACGTTCACAAGAGCTGTGCTATTTGTAGGCAACTGGAGCATGAGTTAAAGAAATTAGTCTCCTAGGTTTGAGGCCCTATAATTAGTTTGAACGCCTTTTTTATTTTGTAAAAGGTCATCAAAATTTAAACAGGCAGAAAGGATTTGATTCTAATCAACTGTTTAGATTTTTAACAATATTTTATTTTTATTTTTGAATTGAACCCTAAACTTCAACTAAATAAAACAGCAGATTGCTTTTTTTTGTTAAATCTTAGGGTTGCGTAAAGATACTACGGCCTTGGTCCGATTCGCGAATTAAAATCAAAACTTAAAAATGACAGTTCAAAAATTTCCCAATAACCCTGCTCTTTTGAAAGATATCGAATCATTTTTCATTTCCTTATAACCGGATGATTTTTCTATTTTCAAACTGTCACTTTCAAGATTAATCCCAATAAACCAAAATGCATTCGGACAATAAAAATCGATTAAGATAGATAGATAGATAGATAGATAGATCATTCATTTCATTTATTTAGTCTACATCTATACAGATAACACTGAATCAACAATTTGACGCCACAATACACGGTTCGAGGCCGCATCTCTCCATCCTCGAATACGCCCCACGCTCGCCAAGTCGTTCTGCACCTGGTCTGCCCATCTCGCTCGCTGCGCTCCACGTCGTCTCGTACCTGCCGGATCGGAAGCGAACACCATCTTTGCAGGGTTGCTGTCCGGCATTCTTGCAACATGCCCTGCCCATCGTACCCTTCCGGCTTTAGCTACCTTCTGGATACTGGGTTCGCCGTAGAGCTGGGCGAGCTCATGGTTCATTCTTCGCCGCCACACACCGTCTTCTTGTACACCGCCAAAGATGGTCCTAAGCACCCGTCTCTCGAATACTCCGAGTGCTTGCAAGTCCTCCTCGAGCATTGTCCATGTTTCATGTCCGTAGAGGACTACCGGTCTTATTAACGTCTTGTACATGACACATTTGGTGCGGTGGCGAATCTTTTTCGACCGCAGTTTCTTCTGGAGCCCGTAGTAGGCCCGACTTCCACAGATGATACGCCTTCGTATTTCACGACTAACGTTGTTGTCAGCCGTTAGCAAGGATCCGAGGTAGACGAATTCCTCGACCACCTCGAAGGTATCCCCGTCTATCGTAACACTGCTTCCCAGGCGGACCCTGTCGCGCTCGGTTCCACCCACAAGCATGTACTTTGTCTTTGACGCATTCACCACCAGTCCAACTTTTGTTGCTTCACGTTTCAGGCGGGTGTACAGTTCTGCCACCTTTGCAAATGTTCGGCCGACAATGTCCATGTCATCCGCGAAGCAAATAAATTGACTGGATCTGTTGAAAATCGTTCCCCGGCTGTTACACCCGGCTCTCCGCATGACACCTTCTAGCGCAATGTTGAACAACAGGCACGAAAGTCCATCACCTTGTCTTAGTCCCCGGCGCGATTCGAACGAACTGGAGTGTTCGCCCGAGATCTTCACACAGTTTTGCACACCATCCACCGTTGCTTTGATCAGTCTGGTAAGCTTTCTAGGGAAGCTGTTCTCGTCCATAATTTTCCATAGCTCTACGCGGTCTATACTGTCGTATGCCGCCTTGAAATCAACGAACAGATGGTGCGTTGGGACCTGGTATTCACGGCATTTTGAAGGATTTGCCGTACAGTAAAGATCTGGTCCGTTGTCGAGCGGCCGTCAACGAAGCCGGCTTGATAACTTCCCACGAACTCGTTCACTAATGGTGACAGACGACGGAAGATGATCTGGGATATCACTTTGTAGGCGGCATTAAGGATGGTGATCGCTCGAAAGTTCTCACACTCCAGTTTGTCACCTTTCTTGTAGATGGGGCATATAACCCCTTCCTTCCACTCCTCCGGTAGTTGTTCGTTTTCCCAGATTCTGACTATCAGTTTGTGCAGGCAAGTGGCCAGCTTTTCCGGGCCCATCTTGATGAGCTCAGCTCCGATACCATCCTTACCAGCTGCTTTATTGGTCTTTAGCTGTTGAATGGCATCCTTAACTTCCCTCAAGGTGGGGGCTGGTTGGCTTCCATCGTCCGCTGAACTGACGTAGTCATCTCCTCCGCTGCCTTGACTTTCACTGCCTGTACTCTCAGCGCCATTCAGATGTTCCTCGTAGTGCTGCTTCCACCTTTCGATCACCACACGTTCGTCCGTCAATATGCTCCCATCCTTATCCCGGCACATTTCGGCTCGCGGCACGAAGCCTTTGCGGGATGCGTTGAGCTTCTGATAGAACTTACGTGTATCTTGAGAACGGCACAGCTGTTCCATCTCCTCGCACTCCGCTTCTTCCAGGCGGCGTTTCTTCTCCTGAAAAAGGCGGGTCTGCTGTCTCCGCTTCCGTCTATAACGTTCCACGTTCTGCCGGGTACCTTGCTGCAGCGCGACCGCCCGCGCTGCGTCCTTCTCCTCCAGAATCTGTCTGCACTCTTCGTCGAACCAATCGTTCCGTCGACTTCGACCCATATACCCGACGTTGTTCTCCGCTGCGTCGTTAATGGCTGCTTTGACTGTATTCCAGCAGTCCTCAAGAGGGGCCCCATCGAGCTCACCCTCTTCCGGCAACGCTGCCTCGAGATGCTGCGCGTATGCAGTGGCGACATCAGGTTGCTTCAGTCGCTCTAGGTCGTACCGCGGCGGTCGTCGGTACCGAACATTGTTGATGACGGATAGTTTTGGGCGCAGTTTAACCATCACCAGATAGTGGTCAGAGTCGATGTTAGCGCCACGATAAGTCCTGACGTCGATAATGTCGGAGAAGTGCCGTCCATCAATCAGAACGTGGTCGATTTGTGATTCTGTCTGCAGTGGCGATCTCCAGGTGTACCGATACGGGAGGCTGTGTTGGAAGTAGGTGCTGCGAATGGCCATATTCTTGGAGGCGGCGAAATCAATTAGTCGTAGGCCGTTTTCGTTCGTCAGCCGGTGTGCGCTGAACTTTCCAATAGTCGGTCTAAACTCCTCCTCTTGGCCAACCTGAGCGTTCAAATCTCCTATGATGATTTTGACGTCGTGGCTTGGGCAGCTGTCGTACTCACGTTCCAGCTGCGCGTAGAATGCATCCTTATCATCATCAGTGCTTCCGGAGTGTGGGCTATGGACGTTGATTATACTGAAGTTGAAGAACCGGCCTTTGATCCTCAACCTGCACATTCTCTCGTTGATCGGCCACCACCCGATCACGCGCCTTTGCATGTCGCCCATCACTATGAAAGCTGTTCCCAGCTCGTGTGTGCTGCCGCAGCTCTGGTAGATGGTATGATTACCTCTAATCGTTCGCACCATTGATCCCTTCCAACAAACCTCCTGCAGCGCTACGATGCCGAATCCACGGTCCTTGAGCACATCGGCGAGTATGCGTGTGCTCCCGATGAAGTTGAGAGATTTGCAGTTCCACGAACCGAGTTTCCAATCGCTAGTCCCTTTTCGTCGCAGTGGTCTTCGCCGATGGTTCCGGTCCGTACTCTCTTGTTGATTGTTCGTTGCTTATGATTTTTTAAAGGCTGGCTTGCAGGGCCTGACACCAAACCCCCTAAATTTCCGGAGGACCATTCCTCCTGATTTCCGGTGGACCATGGTGCACAGTTTCACTTAGAGTCCCGCGCTGGCACTCGGACGGTGATCAGCCGCCCTAACATGGAGAACAGACGCTGTTGTGAGCCGATCCTGACATGGAGAACAGACGCTCAATAAGATTTGCACCTCCGGAGATGAGTGAATTTCCCCTTCCCTGTCAGCATACGACCATAGTTCCCACCGGGGTTGGTTACCCGATCTTCCCTAAGGTTGCTCGTATCCCGGCCAGCACCGCGGGGAGGTAGGGATAGGAGTTGCTGGGTAAGAGGCTAAGGACCGCGAGATGGGGTCTATTTTATTCCTTCAGGTACGCGAAGTACCAATGGTACGCTTTACCCAGCATTTGCCGTGCCCAGATAGATAGATAGATAGATAGATAGATAGATAGATAGAGGGGGCAGCAGGGACTTTGTCCAAGGGCTTGACGACCCCTCCCCATGGCCACTGCGAGTTAGGGGGCCTGTCTAGGATGTGGTGGGGTTTGACAGTGGGCTCTGTTGAACCTCTATAAAAAACTGCATGTGTTTGCATGCAGGCCCTATCACAGCGACCGTGCGCCGCTCAAAGCACACAAGCCCAACAGGTGTGCCAACCGGCACATCAGGATTGATGCCAGTAAGATCCTGATTATGGTATACTGGTCACGGCAAACGACACTGGACGATTCTCGGTTTTTGGATAGGATTAGGCGTATATGGGCTGACAGTCGAGCTATTCTGTTTCCTGAGTAAAAAAGAGTGACATCTTTTCGAAATGGCAAGCAGGCTAATGGTTCGTCTGCCTCCGTCCCGGTAAACAACCTGGCAGGCCTCCGGTAACGCTCAACACCTGTCACCTATACCGGTGGGTAGTAGGTTCAGATGCACCATTCCTGATTTACGCCGATCCGGCTCTGAACATGGTGCTATAAGGCACCGGAGTCAACCCTTGCATGGATCTCACTGTTCTCAAAGGCACCCATGGGATCACAAGAGGCAACTATCTACAACAGGTAGAAATAACGGCCCGGAGGGGACCTTTTTACATGGAAACAAATTCTACAATCAACGAAGGAGCAGGCGGTGCGAATGTTTTCGCAAAGAGTGGGAGGCTGCAGCGATCTCCAGTGATGGCGCAGGCAGCAGTAGCAAGTACCAGCAGTATGGCCAAGGCTGCTGAGAACCAGGCAGGCCAACAGGAGCTAGGATCCGGAAATAGGGTGTCCACCCCAAAATCGGAAAGTAGTGCTATTCAGGATGATCTACAATTTGGGAGGTCCAACCTGATGGAGGTGCGGAAGCGAGTCAACGAGCTCTATGACTTCGTGAAGGACAAGCACAATGTTCACACGAAGATCAAGCTTCTAGTGACGAGCATCAAGTCCGCCGTTAAATCTGCTGAGCACGAACAGAACGCGCTCAAAAGAAGAGCGGAAGCAGCTGAGAAAGCACTGAAAGATGCAGCGGAGCATACAACAGTCGAGGCACTGCAAACACCAATGAGCTCCCGAAATATTCGCACGGAGAAGCGAAGTAGGGACTCTCCAGGAGAGCAGGAAATCCCGAAGAAGCAGCGGAACGTGCAAGATAGTGCTAGCGTACTGAAGGAAGGCGTCAAGAACGGTGATTGGCAAACCGTGGAAAGTCAGCGAGAGAAGAGAAAGAAGCAGAAGGAGTACGTGGAAAAGAAGAAGGAGCAGAAGAAGAAAGAAAAACATCGCTCTTCTCGTGAGCGGGTCAAGGGGACGCCTTGATAGTCGAAGTGAGCGACAAGACGACATACGCAGCGATATTACGGAAGGTGAGAGAAGACCCGGTGCTCAAGGACTTGGGTGAAAAGTGGTGAGGACTAGGCGTACTCAGAAGGGGGAATTGCTGTTCGAGCTGAAGAAGGATCCCACGGTCAAGAGCTCGGCCTTCCGGGAGCTCATTGCCAATTCCTTAGGTAGTGAAGGAAACGTAAGGGCTTTAACGCAGGAGGCCGTGGTCGAATGCAGAGACCTGGACGAGATCACCACGATAGACGAACTGAGGGATGCACTGATCTCACAATGCATGCTGGGCGAAGTTCAGATGACCATTCGGTTGAGGAAAGCGTACGGTGGTACACAAATAGCAGCGATACGACTACCGGTAGATGCCGCCAACAAAATGGTGGAGGTGGCCAAGGTGAAGGTCGGATGGTCTATGTGTCCGTTGAGACTCACCCCTCGAATCACCAAACAGATGGAGCGATGCTTCAAATGTATGGCATTTGGACACCAGGCGCGAAACTGCAGTGGCCCAGACAGATCCGGTCTTTGTAGGAAATGTGGTGGAGAAGGACACGTTGCTAGGGACTGCACGAAGCAACCAAGATGCCTGCTCTGCAAACCGGAGGATGGAAACGACCACATGACGGGTGGCTTTCAATGCCCTGCCTACAAGAAGGCGATGGCGGGCCGAGATTAATGGAGATCATCCAGTTGAATCTCAACCATTGCGACACCGCACAGCAGCTGTTGTGGCAGTCGACAACAGAAGCAATGTGCGACGTGGCAATTATTGCTGAGCTGTACCGGATTCCTTATGACAACGGCAACTGGGTGGCGGATGCTAAGGGATTGCGGCTATCCAAGTGATGGGCAGATTTCCTATCCAAGAGGTGGTAGACAGTTCAAGCGAGGGTTTCGTAATCGCCAAAATTAACGGGATCTTTGTGTGTAGCTGTTACGCACCCCCAAGGTGGACTTTGGAGCAGTATAACCGGATGCTGGACTCACTCACGGAGAAGCTGATCGGCCGAAATCCAGTGATCATCGGAGGCGATTTCAATGCTTGGGCAGTGGATTGGGGAAGCAGACTGACTAACGCCAGAGGTTACAGTTTGCTGGAGGCGCTGGCTAAGCTGGAAGTAAGATTGTGCAACGAAGGTACCGTTAGTACATTCCGCAGAGATGGCAGGAGTCCATCAGGGATGTGACGTTCTGCAGTCCGTCGATGGCGAGGAACATGAACTGGAGAGTTTGTGAAGAATATACCCATAGCGATCACCAGGCGATCCGATATAGTGTTGGAACGCGAACGCCGACGGTACGACGGGAGACAAGGTCTAGTTGGCGAAGATGGAAGACGAAGGACTTCGATAAGGATCTTTTATCGAAGCACTTCGAGTGAACAGCGACGCTACAAACCTTGACGCAGACCAACTGACGGAAACGCTAGCGAGGGCTTGCGATGCGACGATGCCGAGGAAATTGAGCCAACGAATAGCCGACGGCCAAGTTACTGGTGGAACGAAAATCTTGCTAACCTTCGCGCTGCCTGTCTCAGAGCTGGGAGACACGTTCAGAGGGCACGGTCTGAAATGGTCAGAGAGGAGCGAAAGATAGTTTTCCGTGAAGCTAGAGCGGCATTCAAACGGGCGATCCAAATCAGCAAGTCTAACTGCTTCAAGGAGTTGTGCCAGGAAGCTGACGCTGATCCTTGGGGTAACGCTTATCGAGTTGTGACAAAGAAGATCAGGGGTCCAGCGACGCCAGCCGAAATGTGTCCAGACAAGCTGAAGATCATCGTGGACGGTCTTTTCCCGCAGCATGGTTCTACGACGTGACCGCGAACGCCGTACCGAAGATGAAGACCGAGTAACCGCTGCAGGTATGCAAATCTCCAATGACGAGCTATCATCAATGGCGAAAGTTTTGAAGAAAGCTCCGGGTCCGGATGGAATTCCAAATGTGGCTCTAAAATCCGCGATTTTGGCGTTTCCGGACCTGTTCAGGATGGTGCTGCAGAAGTGTTTAGTAGATGGTAATTTTCCGGATACGTGGAAGATCCAGAAACTGGTGCTGCTGCCGAAACCAGGGAAACCGCCGGGGAATCCAGCATCGTATAGGCCCATATGTCTGCTGGATACACTGGGGAAGCTTCTGGAAAGGGTTATCCTTAATAGGCTTACACAGTTCACGGAGGGTGAGACTGGCTTATCGGATAAACAGTTCGGATTCCGCAAAGGCAGATCGACTGTGGATGCAATCAGGACAGTCATTGAAGATGCAGAGAGGGCGTCCAAGAAGAAGAGGAGCGGCAATCGGTTCTGCGCGGTAGTGACGATTGACGTCAAAAACGCGTTCAATAGTGCCAGCTGGGAGGCCATCGCCGCAGCGCTGCATGGAATGCGAATCCCCGACTTCCTGTGTAAGATCCTTAGGAGCTACTTCCTGAATCGGATTCTGGTTTACGACACGAACTCGGGGCAGAAGTCGATCAGGGTTACGGCGGGCGTTCCACAAGGGTCCATACTAGGCCCGACGTTATGGAATGTGATGTACAACGGGGTGCTGATGCTGAAGTTGCCCAAAGGTGTAAAGATTTACGGATTCGCGGATGATGTCGTCCTAACGATAACCGGTGAGTCACTGGAGGAGGTGGAAATGCTGGTGGCGGAAGCGACCGACGCAGTAGAAACCTGGATGAATGGAGTCAAGCTGCAGCTGGCTCATCACAAAACGGAAGTGATGCTGGTCAGCAACTGCAAAGTAATCCAGCGGATGCAGATTACCATTGGAGCCAACGACATCCCGTCGGTGCGGACTCTGAGACATCTAGGTGTGATGATTGATGACCGGTTGAACTTCAACACCCACGTGGACTATTCCTGTGAAAAGGCGGCTCAAATGATCAATGCGTTAGCAAGGATCATGCCGAACGTCGGCGGTCCGAAAGGCAGCAGTAGGCGTCTTCTTGCGTCAGTATCATCCTCGATACTAAGGTACGGAGTTCCAGCCTGGGGAGCTGCGCTCAAGACGAAACGTAACCGGAGGAAGCTGAATAGCGTGTTTCGTCTAATGGCCATTCGAGTCGCGAGTGCGTACCGAACTATTTCGTCGGAGGCAGTTTGCGTTATCGCAGGGATGATTCCAGTCTGCATAACCCTAGCAGAGGACATCGAGTGCTACCAACGGAGGGATACCAGAAATGTGAGGAAGGCGGTGAGACTGGACTCTATGGTGAAGTGGCAGCAGGAGTGGGACAATGCGGATAATGGAAGGTGGACCCATCGGCTCATCCCCAATGTGTCGACGTGGGTGAACAGGGAGCATGGTGAGGTGAACTTTTACCTCACACAGTTCCTGTCCGGACACGGTTGTTTCCGCCAATATTTGCACCGGTGTGGCCATGCGTCATCGCCATTCTGCCCGGCGTGTATCGACGTAGAGGAGACTCCAGAGCACGTGATATTCGACTGCCCGAGGTTTGCGGAGGCACGTAGGAGAATGCCTGCCATAAGGGCGGACAACATCGCAGAGCGAATGTGTCGCGATGAAGGTACGTGGCATGCGGTAACCAGAGTCGTGACACAAATAATGTCAGAGCTGCAGCGTCGATGGAGAAGGGACCAGCAAGTAAGCGTCGGTTTGGAGCAAAATTAAGCACAGTGAGCAGTGTTGGGTCTCGAGTCGTCGGGGCGCCAGCGAACCGGAAGTCTTCTGCCAACCGGAATCGTCGGACCGACCTCGGCACTCGAACCGTCAACCTGCTGAAGAAAGAAGAAAGAAGAAGGAAGTGCTTCGGGTATGTAGGGCACCGCCAGTGCAGACGTTATCCACCACCGGAACTGTCGGACCACCTCTGCAACCCGAAGACGAAGTCGGCGCAATGCGCGAAAGCGTCCCCTGCGATAGCCGCCGGTAGTCGGGGCACCATCAGTGCGGAAGTTTCCTTCACCGGAACTGGTGGACCACCCTCGACGCCGGGGGAAGTCAGGAGGATTCGAGTGAGGAAGGTTGCGGCACAACCGCCGAGGGATCGAGACGTAGCAGTGGATCTCAGCAAGCCAGTCGGCGAACTAGCCTAAGCTAGGGGCCGGAATTTTAGAAGAAGTGCATGAGCACAGCCCCCCCCGAAGTAGTCGCAGCATCCAGTGGTCCCGGGGGGATCGAGGCAAGGAGGATAAGGGACCCGGTTTATCCGGGAGGCACATTTTTAGCAGGTCGGGAGGAGCCCATCCCTGTTCGCCTTCGAGCATAGTGTGGATGCTCGAGGTGTCTGTCGCGCAGATTTTTGATGGCCTTTAACCCTTGTAAAAAAAAAAAAAAAAGATAGATAGATAGATAGATAGATAGATAGATAGATAGATAGATAGATAGATAGATAGATAGATAGATAGATAGATAGATAGATAGATAGATAGATAGATAGATAGATAGATAGATAGATAGATAGATAGATAGAGCCTCTTGAAAGGAGGCTTCCGAGCCTCTTGAAAGGAGGCTTCCGAGCCTCTTGAAAGGAGGCTTCCGAGCCTCTTGAAAGGAGGCTTCCGAGCCTCTTGAAAGGAGGCTTCCGAGCCTCTTGAAAGGAGGCTTCCGAGCCTCTTGAAAGGAGGCTCCTGAGCCTCTTGAAAGGAGGCTTCTGAGCCTCTTGAGAGGAGGCTTCCAGGCCTCTTGAAAGGAGGCTTCCTGAGCCTCTTGGAAGGAGGCTTCTGAGCCTCTTGGAAGGAGGCTTCCTGAGCCTCTTGAAAGGAGGCTTGAGCCTCTTGAAAGGAGGCTTCCTGAGCCTCTTGAAGGAGGCTTCCGAGCCTCTTGAAAGGAGGCTTCGAGCCTCTTGAAAGGAGGCTGAGCCTCTTGAAGGAGGCTTCCAGCCTCTTGAAAGGAGGCCTGAGCCTCTTGAAAGGAGGCCTTGAGCCTCTTGAAAGGAGGCCTGAGCCTCTTGAAAGGAGGCTTCCTGAGCCTCTTGAAAGGAGGCTTCCAGGCCTCTTGAAAGGAGGCTTCCTGAGCTCTTGAAAGGAGGCCTGAGCCTCTTGAAAGGAGGCTCTGAGCCTCTTGAAAGGAGGCCTGAGCCTCTTGAAAGGAGGCTCTGAGCCTCTTGAAAGGAGGCTTCTGAGCCTCTTGAAAGGGGGGCCTGAGCCTCTTGAAAGGGGGGCTTCTGAGCCTCTTGAAAGGAGGCTTCTGAGCCTCTTGAATGGGGGCTTCTGAGCCTCTTGAAAGGAGGCTTGAGCCTCTTGAAAGGAGGCTTCGAGCCTCTTGAAAGGAGGCTTCCGAGCCTCTTGAAAGGAGGCTTCCTGAGCCTCTTGAAAGGAGGCTTCCTGAGCCTCTTGAAAGGAGGCTTCTGAGCCTCTTGAAAGGAGGCTCTGAGCCTCTTGAAAGGAGGCTTCCGGGCCTCTTGAAAGGAGGCTTCTGAGCTCTTGAAAGGAGGCTTCCTGAGCCTCTTGAAAGGAGGCTTCTGAGCCTCTTGAAAGGAGGCTTTGAGCCTCTTGAAAGGAGGCTTCCGAGCCTCTTGAAAGGAGGCCTGAGCCTCTTGAAAGGAGGCTTCCGAGCCTCTTGAAAGGAGGCTTGAGCCTCTTGAAAGGAGGCTTCTGAGCCTCTTGAAAGGAGGCTTCTGAGCCTCTTGAAAGGAGGCTTGAGCCTCTTGAAAGGAGGCTTCCTGAGCCTCTTGAAAGGAGGCTCTGAGCCTCTTGAAAGGAGGCTTCTGAGCCTCTTGAAAGGAGGCTCTGAGCCTCTTGAAAGGAGGCTTCTGAGCCTTTGAAAGGAAGCCTGAGCCTCTTGAAAGAAGGCTTCCTGAGCCTCTTGAAAAGAGGCTCTGAGCCTCTTGAAAGGAGGCTTCTGAGCCTCTTGAAAGAAGGCTTCTGAGCCTCTTGAAAGGAGGCTTCTGAGCCTCTTGAAAGGAGGCTTCTGAGCCTCTTGAAAGGAGGCTCTGAGCCTCTTGAAAGGAGGCTTGAGCCTCTTGAAGGAGGCTCTGAGCCTCTTGAAAGGAGGCTTCCTGGCCTCTTGAAAGGAGGCTCTGAGGCCTCTTGAAGGGAGGCTTCCAGGCCTCTTGAAAGGAGGCTTCTGAGCCTCTTGAAAGGAGGCTTCCTGAGCCTCTTGAAAGGAGGCTTCTGAGCCTCTTGAAAGGAGGCTTCCTGAGCCTCTTGAAAGGAGGCTTCCGAGCCTTTGAAGGGGCTTCTGAGCCTCTTGAAGGGGGCCTGAGCCTCTTGAAGGGGGCTTCTGAGCCTCTTGAAAGGGGGCTCTGAGCCTCTTGAAAGGGGGCTTCTGAGCCTCTTGAAAGGGGGCTTCTGAGCCTCTTGAAAGGAGGCTTCCTGAGCCCTCTTGAAAGGGTCTTCGAGCCTCTAGAAAAGGGCTTCTGAGCCTCTTGAAAGGGGCTTCAGGCCTCTTGAAAGGAGGCTTCCTGAGCCTCTTGAAAGGAGGCTTCAGCCTTTGAAAGGGTCCTTCCGAGCCTCTTTAAAGGGGGCTTCCGCGCCTCTTGAAAGGGGGCCTCCGAGCCTCTTGAAAGGGGGCTTCCGAGCCTCTTGAAAGGAGGCTTCCGAGCCTCTTGAAAGGGGTCTTCCGAGCCTCTTGAAAAAGGGTTTCCGAGCCTCTCAAAAGGGGGCTTCCGAGCCTCTCGAAAGGAGGCTTCCGAGCCTCTCGAAAGGAGGCTTCTGAGCCTCTTGAAAGGAGGCTTCTAAGCTACTTGAAAGGAGGCTTCCCTTCTAGATGGCTTCCGAGCCTCTTGAAAGAAGGCTTCTAAACCTCTTGAAATGATGCTTCCGAGCCTCTTGGAAGGACGCTTCTGAGCCTCTTGAAAGAAGGCTTTCGAGACTCTTGAAAAGAGGCTTTCGAGCTTCTTGAAAGGAAGCTTCCGAGCCCCTTGAAAGTAAGCTTCCGAGCCTCTTGAAAGGAGGCTTCCGAGTCTCTTGAAAGGAGGCTTCCGAGCCTCTTGAAAGTAGGCTTCCGAGCCTCTTGAAAGGAGGCTTCCGAGCCTCTTAAAAAGTTTCATAAGAAACGAAAAGGTTATACATTACACAATAAACAACTCTACAGGTCATTTTCTCAAAATTTAAACCGATCGCTAACATTTTGCTTCCATCCCTTCCATTGCTACTAACACAATCCTAAAGACTAACAAAAAATGAAATACTCAAAAAGAATGCTGACGTTGGAGCGGGTCGTAAAACGAACGCAACATCATCTTTTGTTCGCGGGGCGCTTAAATGTTAAAATCCATTTGGTGAGTGAATTTGAAAAGCCCCTGCACCACCTGCACACACACTTTTTTTTTTCATCGGGATATCAGCAAAATGTTAAACTTTTACCAAGATTCGCACAGCCGTGCCCCAACAAACGTGTTTTTTGCTGAGATTTCTGTCAAAGTTGCCAAAACGCCATTTCTGCCGGGATATCAGTTTATATGTTACTGGGCACACGGCTATGCCGATTTTTGCCGAGCTGCAGGAATAAAAGAATATGTAGTTTGAAGATTTTTACAGCTCCAATATAGTTACATTACAACACATTACTGTTGGAATGCCATCCGTAGCCCACGGTCGGAACGGAAGGTAACAAATGGCACTTCGTTATGACAAGCTAACCTGAACCGCGCGAAAAATAGATGGGCGTTCGGAAAGACAGAGTGTCGAGATTGCGCCGCAAGATTTATGAACCATTCTGTGAGTAATGTCCTTTGAAACTCCTCCTTCCTACCAGGTACATCCCATTAGACATGATGAGAAAACAAGTAATTCATTCGTTGTTGTTGTTGTTTTTTTGTCGGTGGAGTTTATTTTCCCCGGTAACATATGGCACTTCAACGACCAACCGACCTATAATAATTATCGTTTGGCTTTTAGCCCACGCGAGCCTTACGCAGTGTTCTATCCGAACGTTATCTACTTGTGGGTACGAGCCCGGGACAATAAAACGATTCTGCGGTTGTGATAATAAAAACACCCACACGAGTCGTTATCATAGTCGTTCCACGGGGCGAAAGTTGGGACATACCAACTAATAACTTTCGGAGTTGGCTCCGTTCTCCATTACTTCGGTCAAACTGTTCTAGACCAAAATTATCGTCCTGGGAATAGGTTTATGTCGATGTTAGGTGAATAGTTAATAGCACCGGCATGTGATACAAGATGGTACGATGTTAGGCGCGTGGATGTGACTGGAACTTATTGATTTTCTTTCCGGGGCGGTATCAACATGGCCGAACACCACCAAGTGTCTCGTGTTTTGAGCGTTGTATTGTGCCATCATCGATGCTATTTTTATAAATCTATTTGTAGCCTTATTATTATATTGGTATAATAATGAACGGAAAGGCATTGAACTTGAGTTCCGCTCGACACGTGGGGCCATCGCTCGTGAACTTTAGGGTAATTAGAGAAATATTTATGAACAGACATGAACAGTGCAATTTAAATTGATTTATTATTTGTTTGATGTTTTATAGCTGTGTTAATTTTATTAACCGAAATTCTCAATGTATGCATTGCAATACATCTTCGGACTAGTGTGACCCTTCAAACGGATGCATTTTCCTTGAGCTTTTAGATTTCAAATCATCGCAAAAAAGTAGAACAAAGAAACACAGAAAAACCGCCCAGTCGGACTCGTAGTTGAATGATGTGCTCCACCAGCAACGGTGCGAAGGACTCTTCTCTTCTTGCTGAATTGTTCCTGTGCCTAGCTTGGCAAAAATGGAGAAGCACTCACCGCATCTCGAGGATGTTTCATGTGCTAGGTTTCATTTTTTTAGATTTTTTTCCCATTACATCACCACCGATTTCAGTACCGCAGTTCCATTAACCGACCGGCATGTTGCTCGTTGAGACGGGAATGATGAACTTGTGAAAATGTGTAATCGCAGTTGGATGATGGTGCTGATGATGTGGGTGTCTGCAGAAACATCAGAAACGAGGTCAGCATCCGAATCCCTGCAGAGACTCGCACTTTTTTTTTGGGTTTCCGACATTTTCAATTACGAATAGGTTTGAAACTGTTGCAACTTCCATGCGCCGCACGTATGAATGCAACAATGTTTGAAAACTCCCAACATCGCACCCGCATTCATTACAGGACTCGGTTGAGAAAGCTGGGGAAACGAATTTGTGCAGCTCACGAAATGGTACGTTCGCTGCCGGAAGTGCATGGTCGGAAAATATGAGCTTTTTGACTCACCATGCGATGCGGGCTGCATACTTTAGTTGCCATTAGGGGCTGTAAATCCTGGGTGGGTCGCACGCGTAGGCTTACACGCGAACAAAGCTTCCTCCCTGCTGCCGCCGTCATGTTAACTTCATACAAAGCAACGATACTCATTTTCTACGGTGCACATTGCACATCACTCACTGGTGCATAAACCGCTCCTGCCCCTCCTCCTTGCCTAACGTTGGTTGGCGGTTTGTGACAATTCACTCACGGCATAAATTAAGGCGTTTCTAATGTTAGATGTTGGATTGTTCGTTCTGTGGTGCGGGTAGTACCCCCCACTTCTTGCACACGTTTCTCTTTCTTTAAAACCATCTTTCATAAAAAAGGGGAACGAACAATCGCGTGCGGAAATAGTTTATAACGTAATTAAACTGTTTCTTCTACAATGATTTGTGAAACTTTCTTCAGGTTGATGTCAAGAGAGGACTTGATGGAATCCAACAAAACGATGTTTATGTCAGTAGCCCAACAATTCCAAGAATCAGCATCAACTTGCAGTAGGTATTCTTGGCACAAGAGCGATTGCATCTTCTATAGAAGAACTTGATGGCAGTCACTGTGAATCTTTCTGTACTCTATGTGTACAGAAGTAGTCTGTTGAGAATGCTCCTCACATTCAACTTCCCTGTCGTATCGATTTGATGCGACAGGCAGATGGTCCTGTATGTCAATGGGTCTCCTGATGGGTTTCTCGGTAAAGGTATTATCACTGACCTCTGCCTTTTCCACATATCCCTCCTAAAGGCACATATGCATGTCCTTCCAGTATATTGTATCAGGGGCCACATTGATCGCGGACTTCAGCAGTTTTACGTTCGGAACACCATCCGGTCCCGGCAACGTCGCCACTGTCAAGCGTTCTAGCGAGCTTCAACAGCTCCATATCCATCACCATGCCTCTTGAAGTGCAGGTGGCCTGGAACTTATGGCATGGTGTAGAATGAGTACCTCGATGATCCTGTTCTGTCTCTCCTCCGCTTATAACACTCTGGCAGATACTGTCACAGGACACGAATTTTTTGTCCTTAATCCCAACAAACATTAGAAGCTGAAGAAGAGCTTTTTTCGTGGCATATAAGCTTCTTCAGCTGAAGAACTAGCTTGTTCAGCTTAAATTGTTTGTTGGGATGTTCTTAAAATGTAAATGTCCTTAAAGTTCAAACAACTCAAAATTAAGTTCAATGCACTTAATTTGGACCGTTGGTGGGGGAAGCCAATTTTGAGTTGGATGGCCCAACTCGGATTTGAGTAGTTTCCGTTTGATCCCTTGTGAAAAAGTACCTGAATATTAAGTTGTTTCCACCCAATGCTAAGTTCAAATAGGTTTAAACAACCTAAATTTGAGTTCAACCCCTTTAACCTAGCGTTTCTTTTTCTACTTTTGATGTCAAAGGATGGAACGAAAGAGATGCCAGATCAAAAATAACTCAATATTTGGGTTCTTTGATCTACCCGTGCAGCAAGAAACTTTTCGGGATGATCGTGTGAGAGCGAAATGACAATCAGTTTGCTGAGTATTGTTGCGACGAACGGTCGAGACTAGAAATCTCGGTCGGGTCACGACAATGACGCAGCCGGTAGAATTACGATTTTTATCTGTAGGTCTTGCTAGTGCTCCCCGGAAGAAGTGATATAGGGAAAACAATCAGGTAAATATAAGCGTAAAATGCAGACAAATAAAGGAAATATGCTAGCGTCCCCTGTAGGCTCCCTGACGGAAGGCTAGTGGAGTAGGGCAGTGGAGTAGGCCGAGTGACAAAAATTAGCAAAAAGAAAAAAACATAAACAAAAGAATAAATTTTAATACTGAATTAGAAAATATATTCTAGCAAAATAATATTTAAAGATGGATTTTAAATTTGAATCTCGTTTTTGGAATTGACATCGGATTTATGTTCATTGGACTTGAACTGTATTGAGATTGGATTTGTATTGAAATGGGATGAGATTTCCATTGGATCTGGATTTTAATTGAGATTTGGACTGCATTTTCATTGGACTTGGGTTGGATTTTCAATAGATTCAAATTAAATATAGATTGGATTAAATTAAATTTGAATGAGTATTTCAGTGGATTTGTACTTGAATTTTGATTGGATTTGATTTGGACTAAATTTGAATTGAATTTAGATTGGATTTGTTTGGACTTGATTTCGATTTAATTTGGATTGGATTTGGATTGGACTCGGATTAAATTGGATTTGAACTGGATTGGATTAAATTTGGTTTGGATTATGATTAGATCTGGATATTTATTTGGATTTGGCCAGGTTTTGATTGGAATTGATTCGAACTGGACTTGCATTACATTTGGATTGGATTTGCAATGGATTTGGATTGGATTCGGATTAAATTGGCTTTGCATTGGATTGGATTCCAGAGGCCCGGGAGCCTTTTTTTCAAGAGGCTCCGAAGCCTCCTTTCAAGAGGCTCGGAAGCCTCCTTTCAAGAGTCCCGGAAGCCTCCTTTCAAGAGGCTCGGAAGCCTCCCTTCAAGAGGCTCGGAAGCCTCCTTTCAAGAGGCTCGGCAACCTCCTTTCAAGAGGCTGGGAAGCCTCCTTTCAAGAGGCCAGCCTCCTTTCAAGAGGCTGGGAAGCCTCCTTCAAGAGGCTGGGAAGCCTCCTTGCAAGAGACTGGGAAGCATGCTTTCAAGAGGCTGGGAAGCCTCCTTTCAAGAGGCCGAAGCCTCCTTTCAAGAGGCTGGGAAGCCTCTTTTCAAGAGGCTGGGAAGCCTCCTTTCAAGAGGCCTGGAAGACTCCTTTCAAGAGGCTCAGCCCCCTTCAAGAGGCTCAGGCCCCTTCAAGAGGCTCGGAAGCCCCTTCAGGAGGCCTGGAAGCCTCCTTTCAAGAGGCTCAGAAGCCTTATTTCAAAGGCCTCAAGCCTCCTTTCAAGAGGCCCGAAGCCTCCTTTCAAGAGGCCCGAAGCCTCCTTTCAAGAGGCCCGGAAGCCTCCTTTCAAGAGGCCCGAAGCCTCCTTTCAAGAGGCCCGGAAGCCTCCTTTCAAGAGGCCCGGAAGCCTCCTTTCAAGAGGCCCAGCCTCCTTTCAAGAGGCCCGGAAGCCTCCTTTCAAGAGGCCAGGAAGCCTCCTTTCAAGAGGCCCGGAAGCCTCCTTTCAAGAGGCCCGGAAGCCTCCTTTCAAGAGGCCCGGAAGCCTCCTTTCAAGAGGCCCGGAAGCCTCCTTTCAAGAGGCCCGGAAGCCTCCTTTCAAGAGGCTCAGAAGCCTCCTTTCAAGAGGCCCGGAAGCCTCCTTTCAAGAGGCTGGAAGCCTCCTTCCAAGAGGCCTGGAAGCCTCCTTCCAAGAGGCTCAGAAGCCTCCTTTCAAGAGGCTCCAGCCTCCTTCCAAGAGGCTGGAAGCCTCTTTCCAAGAGGCCTGGAAGCCTCCTTCCAAGAGGCTCAGAAGCCTCCTTCCAAGAGGCTCTGAAGCCTCCTTCCAAGAGGCCTGGAAGCCTCCTTCCAAGAGGCCTGAAGCCTCCTTTCAAGAGGCTCAAGCCTCCTTTCAAGAGGCTCAAGCCTCCTTCTAAGAGGCTCGAAGCCTCCTACCAAGAGGCTCGGAAGCCTCCTTCCAAGAGGCCTCGAAAGCCTCCTTCCAAGAGGCTCGGAAGCCTCCTTCCAAGAGGCTTGGAAGCCTCCTTTCAGGAGCTCCAGCCTCCTTTCAAGAGGCCTGAAGCCTCCTTTCAAGAGGCTCGGAAGCCTCCTTTCAAGAGGCTCGGAAGCCTCCTTTCTTTTATAGACGCCCTTTTGTTCGATGACCAAGTGTAGAGCAGACGAAGTGGAGAAAACGATAGCGCGAAAACGGTTGTGATATGCGAGGTGATGAGTGGAGTTAATTGGAGAACTGTCTCGGTTGATGGTTCAGAATAGACTACATGTCTAATTTATTTTTTATGCTTTTCGTTCGTTTAAGCCGATCGAGACGATCGGAATCGATACGTCAATTGACGTTGACATTTGATGGAGCATGAAATGCACCGGTATCTATCAATCCTTCCCTCTAACAAAAACAATTCATTTTCAGACCGAAACTTTTTCAAATCGAGTTACTTAATAATTGAATTCAAAATCGAAATTTTTGCATTGCCTTATATAAACATTTTAACTATAGTCATATTCATCACTGCGGTTTATTTTCCTGGAACGTTTTGATCGCCGAGGTTCCATTTGATCGGATACGGAAGCTGGATGTCTTCGCTTCCTGCCTCCATTTGGAGTAACTTCTTTCACGCCCATGGGCGGCTCTTCATTTGGAGGCGCCGAGTTGTCTGGTAGTACATCATCTTCGTCTCTGGTCGTGACCAAAACGTTCGGCCGTTGCCATGGTTCTGCATTTCTACATATCCTGAGCTGCGTCCTGTGGGCCATTGCTTCCACGCTTCCAAAACATATCTGAAACACATTTTGAGAAAATTTTTTAATAAACGTGGCTTTTATCCATCTGGATGGATGCTGGGGATTTTTATTTTTGTACCACACTTCATCCCCAGCCATCAGGTTATCAATAGCATCTTTTGAGATGTCCGGGATTCTCCCGCAGTGATGTTCATGATAATCATCCTTTGGTTGTGGTACGTCAATATTTCTTTTGAAATGGTTTTTAGGATTAATCAAATCTAAAACCGTCTTTGGTTTATATGAAAATATTCTTTCCGATGGGTAATGTCCATCTTTCGTTAGGTTATAGTTTCTAAAATTAAACAAAATAAATTTATCTGGTCCTCCAGATCTAACTCCGAGATATCTGGGTCTAAAAGGAACCTTTTGAGGACTTCTTTCACAGTTCTGACCAACCTCTCAGCTTGCCCATTACTTGATGGATTATAAGGCGGACTTTTCATAACTTTTATTCCTTGTCTCTGTAGAAAGTTTACAAATGTCCAAGAATTGAAAGGAGGACCATTGTCCGAGACCAAAACATCTGGCAAACCGTAACGTGAAAAATAAACCACCAACTTTTTTAAAACCTTTCTACATTCTGTGCCCTGTTTCATCCATTCTATTTCGATCCATTTAGAAAAACTATCAACAATCAGTAGGTAAGTGTGGCTTTTAAAAAGAAAAATCAATATGTATTCTGCTGAAAGGTTTTGTAGTCGGTATCCATTTGGATGATTCCGTAGGTTTATGAACTATTGCCATACTATTGCAAGAAAAACATTCATTTACGTATTTTTCAATATCTGCATTTATACCAAACCAATACACCGTACTTCGTGCAAGTTGCTTCATTTTTATTATTCCCGAATGATTAGCATGTAATAGTTTTAAAATTTCCTTTTGAAAAACGTTTGGTATGACCACTCTGCTTTTAAAAAGAAGACATTCATCTACTATTTCTAAATCAAAATAATTTGAATAAACATCTATGTATGGTTTTTCTACTTTTTCGGGCCAGCCATCACGTAAATAATTTAATATTTTCTGCAAAAATGCATCCGTTTTAGTTGCTTTGGCTATGGACTCAAAATCAATAGGCATTTCTTTACTAAAGTTGATATTTTTATTGCATCCGTGTCCAAATGTTCAGGAACTTCCTGCTGTAAAGGAAATCTTGAACAGAAATCTGCGTTGCCTAATTTATGTGATGGCCTATAAAAAATATCAAAATCGTAAATCGTCAAATCTAAAACATATCGTTGCAGTCTTGTTACATAAATAGAGTTTTTGCCCTCTTTACCGAAGATTCCTACTAGAGGTTTGTGATCAGTATACACGATAAAATGTTGACCGTATAGGTACTTGTGGAACTTCTTGATAGTGCAAACTAAAGCCAATGCCTCCAAATGCAAAATAGGGTACTTTTTTTGTGCGGAATTTAGGGTGAAAGAGGTAAAACTAATTGGTTTCTCTTCCCCATTTACAACATGAGCTATTAAGCCTCCCAAACCATAGCCTGAGGCATCTGAAACTACTACCATAGGCTTCCTGGGGTCGTAAAATTCTAAAAAATTTGTATTGATTAGCATATTTTTACTCGCAATAAAGGCTTTTTGACAATTATCGTCCCAGACAAATTTTACGTTATTTTTTAGTAAGTTGTACAACGGATAAAGCTTTGAGGACATATTTGGTATAAATTTATGGTAGTAATTTAATAATCCCAGAAAAGATTTCAGCTCTGTTTCATTTTTCGGAGCATTTGCATTTTCTATAGTCGATATTTTATCTGAACAAGGCATTAAACCTCTTTCACTGATAACATGCCCAAGATGTGTTAGCTGTGTTACAAAAAATTTGCACTTCTCGAAATTCACCTTTATGTTAGCCTTTGCTAAACGTTCTAACACAATTAAAAGTTTCTTCCTGCACTCTTCAGTGGTTTTTCCAGCAATAAGCACATCGTCCAGGTAGCATGACACATTTTCAATATTTTCCAGTACCTTATCCATAACTTTTGAAAAATAGAAGCACTAGAAGTGGCTCCTTGAGGTAATCGATTGTATCTATATAAACCTTTCATAGTATTGATGACCACACATTTCTTGGACCTTTCCGTTAACTCCAGTTGGGTATATGCACCTTCCAGGTCAAGGGCGCAAAAACCTTGCAACCTGCCAAACTTGCAAAAATATCTTGTGAAGTGGGCAAAGGATATGTGTTTGGAACAATAGCTTTATTTATGGACACCTTGCAATCAATAACCAATCGAATTTCGTTATTTTTTCATTACTATAATAATCGGTGAAGCCCACTCACTGGTGTCTATTTTAGTAATGACTTTCTCTCTCCAGTTTATCTAGATACGTAGATACTCTGTCCTTTAATCTGTAAGGGACATCGTATGCTTTTTTAAATATAGGAACCTCATCCTTCATTACAAGTTCGGCTTTAAATCCCTCGATTGGCGATGAAAAATTTTTCGTGAACACATTTTCAAATTTGTTTTAAACTCATTTCCAGTAATTTTACCTGCTTCTTCCTTTAATTGATTGATATTTAGGAATTTGTAAAAAATGTCTCCAATTTGGATAAAACACATCAAGCCAAGTTCGACCTAAAAGTGGATGAAAATCGTTTTCGCAATCCAAAACCAACAGTTGTAACTGGGCTTCTGTACCATTAAATTTGACTGAAACCGTTGCTTCTCCTTCAATTTTCAATTTTGAACCGTTTACGACCATCAGAGGTTCGCTGTATTTTCTCAACGGGTTGTCAAACTTCGAAAATACTTTTTTACTCATAACTGACACAGATGCGCCACAATCCACTTCCATTTCCAGACCTTTGCCTTCAACTTCCACTTGCACTAAGCAAGGATTGCTTATTTTGTTGATAGATACAACACACATACATTCTAGATTACCTGAGTCATTATCCTCGTCTTCATCATCGTCCTTTGTTCGCATTCTTTCCAACATCTCCGTGATATGTCTGTCGGCAGACGGTCCAGGCCTGTATGACTCAACTAAATTTACTGCATCCCGATTCAAGTTTTTCAACTTGAAACACTTCTTCCGGATGTGGCCCTTAATTCCGCAGAAATTACAGATCATTTGCGAATAATCGGGTCTAGGCCACTGTCGTTGGCCGTCAGACTGTCTCTCCTGATGACGAAAATTCCGCGATCCATGTCCACCTCTATATGTTTGTTGTAGCCTTTCAGACGGTCTTACTCCTAAGCGATTTTCACTGGTCCTCTGTTGCTCACTTCTCCTACGTTGTTGCCCAAACTAGGATATCTCCCCCTAAATGAGTACACTTGAGACAATCTTCTAGCTGCTACACCTAAGGGCTCATGTGGTCCATTGTTCATAGCTGCCACCATGCTTGGAATCTCCATAGCTGGTTGATTAGTTGTTCCCGCGTTTGCTCGAGCAACCTCCCAGGTGGCAACAATTTTTTCCGCATTAGTTAAAGATAATTTGTCTTCACTCAACAGTCTTTGTCTCAATTTTTTGTCGCTAATACCGGCAATAAGCCGGTCCAAAATAGCTACCTCTTTAAAATTTTCAAAACCGCAATATTCTGCCTGAAGCTTTAAATTTAAAATAAAATCCTCGGTACTTTCCTCAGGACCCTGTACCCTGGTACTAAACTTGTACCTTTGTACCAAATCCGGGTCAATTTTGTCTAAGCGATTTTTGAGTTTTGCAATAATGTCATCTAGAGCCGCTTCTTCGAAATTGCCCGTTGGAAACAAAAGTTTTATTTCCGTAAAAATTACCGGGCCGCTCATTGTTATAAAATAGGCCATTTTATCTTCCTCCTTGATCTTATTGACCCGGAAGAAATACTTCAACCGGGTGAACCAGTCATTAAAGGAGGTTCCCCTGCGGTAGGGTTCTAGAGAAAATGCCACTGCAGAGCTCATAACGGACAAAAAGTGGTAAAAAAAAACAAACGACGTCAAAAAGCGTAATTTGATATTCAATGTTAAGTAACACTATAAAAAATCTAATTTATGCCACAATATCCAAATTTTTCAAAATTCGTTTAAAAGTGATAATTCAAAATCGAAAAATCGTTAAGAAA
The DNA here is from genome assembly GCF_024139115.2 of Armigeres subalbatus. Lineage (NCBI taxonomy): Eukaryota > Metazoa > Arthropoda > Insecta > Diptera > Culicidae > Armigeres > Armigeres subalbatus. The sequence goes on from NC_085141.1 coordinate 25,102,867, forward strand.
TATAAATGTCAAAACAGAATCAAAGAGAAATATCACATTAGGATCACATAAATCATATCTTCTTTGTTTCGTAATGTCACTCAGATATTTTCTTATTTTGCTAAATAATCACTTACCCTGCAATTCCAATTTGCTGCACTCTGCTTCGGATAATCTCTCGCTTGAAATAAAATGGACTTTTGGATTTTTCCAGCAATCGAGCAAACGCTCCCCGTATTCAATCGCACTGGAAACACGTTTCAAATGAATCGCCAGGAAGTCGACTGGAAACGATCCGACCTATTGGATTCACTGGGTAAAGATGAAATTCGATTTTCTATTCAGGCAGTTGATAAAAAAAACTTTTTTTTTTTTTTGCGCTCGATCTTACGTGCTCATGAGGAACTCTGGTGACAA